>NW_025803033.1:0-8336 GCF_021613505.1 Equus quagga
AGAGTGGTGAAAGTGGGCACCCTTGTCTTGTTCCTGTTCTGAGAGGAATGGATTTCAGTTTTTGTCCATTGAGTATGATATTGGCTGTGGGTTTGCCATATATTGCCTTTATTATTTTGAGGTACTTTCTTTCTATACCTATTTGATTCAGAGTTATTTTTTTAAATCATAAATAGATGTTGGATCTTGTCAAATGCTTTCTCTGTGTCCATTGAGATTGTCATGCTATTTTTATTCTTTATTTTGTTAATGCATGCATCACATTGATTTGCAGATGTTGAACCATCTCTGCATCCCTGGAATAAATCCCACTTGATCATAATGTATGATCCTTTTAATATATTATTGTACTTGATTTGCTAATACTTTGTTCAGGATTTTTGCATTTATTAGCAAGATACTCAGACTCACTAAGAAAAAAATGAGAGAACACTCAAATAAATGAGATGAGAAATGAAAAAAGAGAAATTCCAATGGACACCACAGAAATACAAAGGATTATGAGAGAATATGATGAAAAGCTATATGGCAACAGATTAGATAACATAGAAGAAATGTATAAATTCTTAGAATCATACAAGCTTCCAAAACTGAATCAAGAAGAAATAGGGAATCTGAATAGACTAATCACAAGTAAAGAGATTGAAACAGTAATCAAAAACCTCCCTCAAAACAAAAGTCCTGGACCAGATGGCTTCTCTGGAGAATTCTCCAAAACATTAAAAGAAGATTTAATACCTCTCCTTCTCAAACTATTCCAAAATATTGAAGAGGATGGGATGCTTCCTAACCCACTCTAGGAAGCCAATATTACCCTGATTCTAAAACCAGAGGAGGAAAACACAAAAAAGGAAAATTTCAGTGTCTTTAACTTGCTAACCTCTTCAATGTTGAGACTCTAGCTGTAATGGTGCTTCCCATGGTAGGAACTTCCTATCCTTTGGATCTCAGCTTAAACATCACCGTTTAATAAAGGCCTTCTCAGATAACCTTATCCATAGTGGAATTCTCCCTCTTATTTTCTGTCACAGTACCCTGTTTGCTGTCTTATAAGTGCTGATTAAGATTATGAGTACATTATTAAATAGCCCGCTTATCGTCTGACTCTATTATAAGAATATAAGGTCAATGCAGACATGACTTTTCACGTGATTTTTTTTTTTATATTATTAATTGAAGTGTCCTTACTCCTAGTTCTTGGCATAAAATGGATCCTCTAAATTAAGAAAACAACCAAAAATTGGATAAATAATTTGTTATTTCATCGAAATTGGTGATAAAATGTTTAACATATCTAACCACACTTCAAGGTAGAATACATTGAGTATTAAATAAAAGGAAAGAAAACCTTGCTGGCAAATACTTACTGAATCAATCTTCGCTGGAACAAAATGACTGGAATGATATGTTATTCTTGACTAGCAATAATACCATAATGGTTCTAAAGGTATTTTTTTTCCATATCTCTGATCCTAATTATGTGATTTGACCTAGCAGTATGTTTACATATAGATGTACTTTTAAATTCTGTGAAAATCACAGTGAATTTAATAAAGCTAGAATTAGTCTTGGACATATTCCAATTCCAGGGCTCAGTGATAAATGTGTTTAGAAGGGATAAAATGTCCAATGATCTTTACCTCTGTTGGGAAGAGGATGCTATCCTCTTAAGAATTGATATAAAATTTTCAGAAGGTCTGAAGTTAGGCTTAAAGCATAACATAAAAAGTCCCCCACGTGAATGTGTCTCAATATCTCAAGTCAAATAATCTGGCTATACCAACACAATAGAATGAGAACTAAACTATTGAACGGTATTTACCTATTTTGAATTTAGTAGGAAAGAAGTTATGCTAGTGGAAGAGCTGGATTTTACGATACGTGTATTTGATAAAAAAACTTTCAAACTTTTTTCCAAAGTATAGCATATTGTTTTCCTAATAGCAACACAAGATATTCTTAGGTTTTGTCCACTTTTGTCCGTTCTTTATTTTAGCCATTCTGATAGGTCGGTAGTGATATCTTATTGTGATTTTAATTTGCATGTCTTGAATGGCTAATGATATTGAGCATTTATCACGTGCTTTTTTGCCATTTATATATCTTCCTTAGTGAAATTTCTGTTCAGTTCTTTTGACCATTTTATAGTGAGTTGTTTATTGTTGAAAGTCAAGAGTACTTTATATATTCTGAAAACAAGTCCTTTATCAGATATGTGATTTGCAAATATTTTCTCCCAGTCTGTTTCTTGTCTTTTCATTTTCTTTAAAATATCCTCTGAAGAGCAGAATTTCTCAGTTTTAATGGAGTCAAATTCACTAATTTTTCCTTTTATTGATAATGCTTTTATTGTCATAGCTAGGAAAGTCTTGCCTGACCCAAGGTTACAAAGATTTTCTCTTATGTTCCCTTTTACAAGTTTTATATTTTTAGGTTAACATTTAGCTCTATAAGCCATTTTGGGTTAACTTTTGCTTATGGCTTGAGGTACTGATCAAAGTTCATTTTTTGCAAGTAGATATCCAATTACTGCAGCACCGTTTATCGAAAAGACTATCATTTCTGCAATGAATTACCTCTGGCACTTGCCATAAATCATCAAATGTGTATGTCTGTTCCTAGACTATCCATTCTACTTCATTAATCTACATGTGTAACCTTTCTCCTGTACTATATTTAGTATTGAGTCTAGAAAGCAGGAAACGTGAGTCCTTCAATTTTGTTCTTTTCAAAATCAGTTTGGCTGTTCTAGTTTGTTTGCCTTTCCATACACATTTTTGAGTCAGTTTGTCAATTTCTACAGAAAAGGTTGTAGTGGAATTTTGTTTAGAATTGCGTTGAATCTATAGATCAACTTGAGGAGGTTTGAGATTTTAACAATAATGAGTCTTCCAACTCATGACTACGATATAATCTCTCTGCATATTTAATTTTCCTTTGATTTTTTAATCAGTATTATGTAGTTTCAACACACTACAGCACACATTTATAAGTTTTATGCCTAAGGATTTCATAATTTTTGTTGTTAGTTTAAATGGAACATTTAAACATTTCAATTTCAAATTGTTCCTTGTTAGTGTACAGATATGTGATTAATTTTTGACCATATATCCTCTGACCTTATTAAATTCACTTATTAGTTCTAGTAGCTGTTTCTGTAGATTCTTTGAAGTTTTGTAGGTACATAACTATTTTGTCTGTGAATAGGGACATTTTGATGCTATCCTTTCCAATATGATACATTTAATTTTTGTTTTTTGCCTTATTGCTTCAGTTAGGACCTACATCATATTGTGTTGAACATGAGTTGTGAGAGAGGCCGTCTTTTCCTTTTCATGATTCTTGGGAGGAAATCGTTTGGGTTTTTCTGATAGTGTCATGTTAGCTATAGGGTTTTGCAGATGCCTGGTATCATATGGGGGAGTAGTCTTCTATTCTTTATTTTTGTTTGGTGAGGAAGATTGACCATGAGCTAACTTCTGTGCCAATCTTCCTCTATTTTGCATGTGGGATGATGTGACAGCGTGGCTTGGTGAGTGGTGTGTGTAGGTCCATGCCTGGCATCTAAACCCATGATCACTGGGCTGCCGAAGTGAAGCATGCAAACTTAACCACTAGGATACTGAGATGGCTCCTTTTTATCTTCTATTCTTAATCTGCCAAGTTGAATTTTTCTCAGTGTTTTTTGCATCCAATGAGATGATAATATGATTTTACTTTTTTAGTCTTTTAACATAGTAAATTACATACGTTAATTTTCAAATATTGAATCAGTCTTGCATTCCAAGGATAAATCCCACTTAGTCATCATGGATAATTTGATTTGCCAGAATTTTGTTGAGTATTTTTGCACCTGTATTTATGTAAGAATCTGCAATTTTGGGGCTGGCCCCATGGCTGAGTGGTTAACTTCGTGCACTCCGCTTCGGCAGCTCAGGGTTGCACAGGTTCAGATCCTAGGCATGGACTTAGCACCACTCATCAAGCCATGTTGAGGTGGTATTCCATATAGCAGAACTAGAAGGACCTACAACTAGAATACACAGCTATGTACTTGGGGCTTTGGGAAGAAGAAGAAAAAAGGAAGATTGGCAACCCATGTTAGCTCAGGGCCAATCTTAAAAAAAAAAAAAAAAGAATGTTCTATTTTGTTTTAAGGTCTTTGCCTACTTTTGGTATCAAGGTAACTCTGGCCTTGTAAACTGATTTGGGAAGTGTTTCATACTTTTCCATAGTCTGGAAGAATTTCTATAGGACTGACATATTTTCTTCCTTAAGTGTTTAGTAGAATTCATGAATGAAGTGATCTACCTCTGGATTTTACTGGGTTGGAAGGATTTTTCTTAAGAATTCTAGTTCGTTCATAGCAAAAAGGATATTTATGTTATTCATTTCCTTTTGAGTGAGCTTTGGCAGCTTGTGTGCTACAAAGAATTTTCCCTTTAAGTTGTCACATTTCTGAGCATACAGGTGTCTATTGTATTTTCTTATTATCCTTTTAATGTCTATAGGTTTCTATTATGTCCTCTTTTTCATTCCTGATATTTGTAATGTGTGTGTTTTCTCTTTTTCTTTCTAGATCAGTCTGGCTAGAAGTTTATCAATTTTATTGAGTTTTTGTTTTTAAGGAATCAGTTCTTCGTCCCCTTTTGTTTTCTCTATCCTTTTTCTGTTCTCAATTCCATTGATTTGTACTCTTCATTATTTCTTTCTTTTTCCTGTCTTGGATTTTATTTGTTATTTTTTGTTCAATATTTTAGGTGGGTATATTAAGTAATTGATTCGAGATGTTTCTTCTTTCCGAATGTATGTACTTATAATGCTAACTTACGTCAAAGACTGTGTAATTGTAATTTGTGTCTAAGGACTGTTTTACTGCACCCAACAAATTTGGAAATGCTATTTTCATATATTTAATTAATTTAAAATATTTTTGAATTTCACTTTTGGTTTCTTCTTTGGCCTTGGGTTATTTATAAGTTTGTGTTAATTTCCAAATATTTCATGATTTTTCCTGATACTTTTGTGTGACTGATATCTACTTTAATTCCATTAATATCCAAGAATATAGTATGAATGATTTGAATCATTTTGCATTTTTTTATGTATTTTTTTATGGCCCAGGACATAGTTTATCTTGGGGAATGTTCCATAGTCACTTGACAAGAATGTCTATTCTGTTTGTTATTTAATATCTAAATATTTGGGAGATTTTATAGATTTTTTGGCTATTGATTTTGCAGTTAATTTCTTTTTTACTAAGGATTATGGTAGGTATGATCAAAACTCTTAAGAATTCACCATTTCTTAATCCAAATATGGTGAATGGTGAATATGCACTTTGAAGTAAATGTGTATTCTGCTGTTTTTGTTATTAAGATCAAGTTGGTTAATAGTGCTATTCAGTGCCATCCATCTCCTTACTGATTATCTGTCTACATTTATACTGATTAATGGAAGAAATGAGTTGAATTCATCAATTAAAATTGTAGATTTCATTATTTTGCCTTTATTTCTATTATTTTCTTCTGCATGAGTTTTGAATTTCTGTTGATATGTGAACACACCTTTAAGATTATGTGTTCTTGGTGAATTAACTCCTATATTATTATGTTATAGTCCTCTTTATTATTGGTAATATTTACTTTTCTGACATCAGCTTTATCAATATATTTCTCCAGCTTACTTTTGGTAGATATTTGCATGGTATATTGTCATCCATTCCTTCACTTTGTCATATCTGTGTCTTTCTATTTCAATTTTTTTTTTTTTTTTGGTAAACAGCAAGCATATTGTGGGGTCTCCCTTTCTTTCCAATCTGAAAATCTTTATCTTTTACTTATTGTGTTTAGACCACTTATATTTAATAGAATCATTGATTTCACTTTCTCAAAGTGGTCTCTTTACAGTTGTTTTTTTTTTTTTTTTATCACCATGAAAACAACATCCAGCCATTGTGTTTGTTTGTTATTCTCTCAGGTCACTTTTATTTTGTAATATTCATCTCTCTCACTTTAAATTATTTTAGTGATTTAAACTATCTATTTTATAATCCCCAAATGGTCCATTTAGTGGGCATTTAAAGCTATTAATTTGCTAGAGATACCAGGTAATTTGATATAGAATATTCAAAAGTTTAAAATTGTTTGAGTTCAAATTTTATTTTATTTTTGATTTTTTAAATTTTTTTCTCTCTTTTTTTTGGAGGAAGATTAGCTGTGAGCTAACATCTGCTGCCAATCCTCCTTTTTTTTTGCCAAGGAAGACTAGCCCTGAGCTAATATCCATGCCCAACTTCCTCTAGTTTATATGTGGGACACCTGCCACAGCATGGCTTGACAAGCAGTGCATGGGTCCACACCTGGGATCCAAACCAGCAAACCCCACCCTATCGAGGTGGAATGGGCAAACTCAACTGCTGCACCACCAGGCCAGCCGTGAGTTCAAATTTTAGTTTTGTTTAAGTCATTCCTTACTTTTTGGTACTTCCTATGAGCGAGTAGTAGCTAGACCTAAAGACTTCAATGGATTCAAGTTCAACTTTTTTTACCAGGAATTCTTCATATGTGGTATAAGTTCTTATCACATCATAGCAGGCAATACATGTTGATGCTGAGTTTGAACTGTAAAGTCAGGTTTGTGTCAGTCTTTTTTCTTCATTATAAAATTCTCCATTAACCTTAATCTAATAGTTTCGTTATCCACTAGTTATACTGCCTATATCTGTTATGTCATTAGGAGTTTTAAAATGGTGATGTTGTAATTCTAATATTTCTTCTTTTATTACCTAAATTTCTCATTAAAAAGGGAGTTTCCTTCAAATTTTATACCCTTCCCTGAAAGAAAGCTCATATAGGAAAGGAGAAATGCATTCTTTATTATTTCATTTTATTTAACAAATTTCAGAGTAGTGATTTGGTGTTCTAGTAGCTTCCAGTGGTGAACAACGGGTTTAGTACTTCACGTATTGGATATATTTTATTTTCGAGGAAGATTAGCCCTGAGATAACACCTGCCAATCCTCCTCTTTTTGCTGAGGAACGTGAGCTAACATCCATGACCGTCTTCCTCCTCTTTATATGTGGGACGCCAACCGCAGCATGGCTTGCCAAGCGGTGCCATGTCCGCTCCTGGGATCCGAACCGGTGAACCCCGGGTCACGGAAGCACCACTGGGCCGGCCCCTTGGCTATATTTTAACTCATTGTACTCATTATTCTTTTTACTTCACAGTTGATTCACCTTAGTCTAGTAAGAACCCTTTCAGATGTGTCCTCTGTCTTTTTGGTATGGCTACGTTAGTGTTTGAGAGCTTCTTTGTCTACTTACACTACAATATGTCCAAGCCTCATCTTTTAAGTTTTCTACACTGTGCCTAGAAATAACCTCATCTTTTAAGTTTTCTACACTGTGCCTAGAAATAACCATTTTTCTAAAGAGCCCTGATTCTTTCAGCAATGAATCATTTTTTAGAGATTATAACCTGAGTATCAGTTTTCATATTGCTACTAGATTTTATTAGTTATAGGCATTTTCAGTGGGTAGGGCTAGAAATAATACTACTAAAATATGACTACAACTCAATGCAGCTTAAGATTTCTTTGCAGTTCTTTTTGTGTCTAGAATATATTCTAGTGGGGCCGGCCCAGTGGCGCAGCAGTTATGTTCGCACATTCTGCTTCTTGGCAGCCAGGGGTTCACCGATTGGGATCCCGGGTGCAGACATGGCACCGCTTGGCACTCCATGCTGTGGTAGGCGTCCCACATATAAAGTGGAGGAAGATGGGTACGGGTGTTAGTTCAGAGCCAGTCTTCCTTGGCAAAAAGAGGAGGATTGGCAGCAGTTAGCTCGGGGCTAATCTTCCTCAAAAAAAAAATTAAAAATTAGAATATATTCTAGTTGATTTGCAATTGTATTATTGTGTTTTAA
The DNA here is from genome assembly GCF_021613505.1 of Equus quagga. NCBI lineage: Eukaryota > Metazoa > Chordata > Mammalia > Perissodactyla > Equidae > Equus > Equus quagga. The sequence continues at coordinate 7,930 of NW_025803033.1, forward strand.
ATTCACTTAAGATATCCATTTTTCTCTGTTGTTATGCTACCAACTTTATGTAAGTTATACTCATTTGGTGGATTTTTTTTTTTCAAATTTTGGGAATTTCTTCTTTTTCTCTCCTTGTTTTTCCAGGCACATAATTATATCATCTGCCCTGCTTCTGCATTTCTTCCTTTCCAAATTCTAATACTTCCAATTTATTTCTTTTGTTGAGTTACATTGGCTGTTACACCCAGTATAATATCAAATAGTGTTGGTAATAGCCAAAATTTCCTGTAATTGTATTTTAGTGAGTTTTAAAAAAAATTAAGAATGGTGTTATTTTTCAAAATGCCTTTTCAGCAGTTATTGAGATGATTCTCTATTTTCTCCTTAACTATTAATGTGATTAATTATCCTACAGGATTGTTTTG
>NW_025803034.1:0-1559 GCF_021613505.1 Equus quagga
CAAGCTACTTATCTGGCACAGGGTTAATCTCCATAATATATAAAGAACTCACACAGCTCAACAACAAAAAAATCAAACAACCCGATCAAAAAATGGGCAGAAGACATGAACAGACATTTCTCCAAAGAAGATATACGGATGGCCAATAGACACATGAAAAGATGCTCATCATCACTAATCATCAGGGAAATGCAAATCAAAACTACACTAAGATATCACCTTACACCTGTTAGCATGACAAAAATATCCAAAACGAAGAGTGACAAATGTTGGAGAGGTTGTGGAGAAAAAGGAACCCTCATATACTGTTGGTGGGAATTCAAACTGGTGCAGCCACTATGGAAAACAGTATGGAGATTTTCCAAAAAGTTAAAAATAGAAATACCTTATGACCCAGCCATCCCACTACTGGGTATCTATCCTAAGAACCTGAAATCAGCAATTCCAAGAGTCCCATGCACCCCTATGTTCATCGCAGCATTATTTACAATAGCCAAGACGTGGAACCAACCTAAGTGCCCAGCAAATGATGATTGAATAAAGAAGATATGGTATATATACACAATGGAATACTACTCAGCCATAAAAAGGACAAAATCGTCCCATTCGCATAAACATGGATGGACCTTGAGGGTATTATGTTAAGTGAAATAAGCCAGACAGAGAAAGACAAACTCTATATGACTCCACTCATAGGTGGAAGTTAACATATGGACAAGGAGAACTGATCGGTGGTTACCACGGGAAAAGGGGAGGTCGGGGGAGGGCACAAAGGGTGAAGTGGTGTACCCACAACATGACTAACAATAATGTACAACTTTAATTTCACTAGCTTGTAAACTATCATAATATTAATTTAAAAAAATAAATAAAATTAAAAACATAAAAAAAATGGGCAGAGGATATGAACAGACACTTTTCCAAAGATATACAGATGGCCAATAAACACATGAAAAGATGTTCAACATCAGTAATCATTAGGGAAATGCAAATCAAAACTACACTAAGATACCACCTTATGCCTGTTAAAATGCCTATAATCACTAAGACTAAAAATAACAAATATTGGGGAGAGTGTGGAGACAAAGGGACCCTCATTCATTGCTGGTGGGAATACAAACTGGTGCAGCCACTATGGAGGTTCCTCAAAAAAACTGAAAATAGAACTACCATACGACCCAGCTATCCCACTACTGGGTATCTACCCAAACAACTTGAAATCAACAATCCAAAGTAACATATGCACCCCTATGTTCATTGCAGCACTACTTATAATAGCCAAGACATGGAAACAGTCCAAGTTCCCATAGACTAGTGATTGGATAAAGAAGATGTGGTATATATATACAATGGAATACTACTCAGCCATATAAAAAGACAAAATCATCCCATTTGCAACAACATGGATGGACCTGGAGAGAACTATGCTAAGTGAAATAAGCCAGACTGAGAAAGGCAAACACTAGCTGATTTCACTCACATGTGGAATATGAATAAACACATGGACAAAGGAAACAGTTCAGTGGTTACCAGGGGAAGGGGGTTAGGGGGATGGGCAC
>NW_025803035.1:0-1559 GCF_021613505.1 Equus quagga
GTGCCCATCCCCCTAACCCCCTTCCCCTGGTAACCACTGAACTGTTTCCTTTGTCCATGTGTTTATTCATATTCCACATGTGAGTGAAATCAGCTAGTGTTTGCCTTTCTCAGTCTGGCTTATTTCACTTAGCATAGTTCTCTCCAGGTCCATCCATGTTGTTGCAAATGGGATGATTTTGTCTTTTTATATGGCTGAGTAGTATTCCATTGTATATATATACCACATCTTCTTTATCCAATCACTAGTCTATGGGAACTTGGACTGTTTCCATGTCTTGGCTATTATAAGTAGTGCTGCAATGAACATAGGGGTGCATATGTTACTTTGGATTGTTGATTTCAAGTTGTTTGGGTAGATACCCAGTAGTGGGATAGCTGGGTCGTATGGTAGTTCTATTTTCAGTTTTTTTGAGGAACCTCCATAGTGGCTGCACCAGTTTGTATTCCCACCAGCAATGAATGAGGGTCCCTTTGTCTCCACACTCTCCCCAATATTTGTTATTTTTAGTCTTAGTGATTATAGGCATTTTAACAGGCATAAGGTGGTATCTTAGTGTAGTTTTGATTTGCATTTCCCTAATGATTACTGATGTTGAACATCTTTTCATGTGTTTATTGGCCATCTGTATATCTTTGGAAAAGTGTCTGTTCATATCCTCTGCCCATTTTTTTTATGTTTTTAATTTTATTTATTTTTTTAAATTAATATTATGATAGTTTACAAGCTAGTGAAATTAAAGTTGTACATTATTGTTAGTCATGTTGTGGGTACACCACTTCACCCTTTGTGCCCTCCCCCGACCTCCCCTTTTCCCGTGGTAACCACCGATCAGTTCTCCTTGTCCATATGTTAACTTCCACCTATGAGTGGAGTCATATAGAGTTTGTCTTTCTCTGTCTGGCTTATTTCACTTAACATAATACCCTCAAGGTCCATCCATGTTTATGCGAATGGGACGATTTTGTCCTTTTTATGGCTGAGTAGTATTCCATTGTGTATATATACCATATCTTCTTTATTCAATCATCAGTTGCTGGGCACTTAGGTTGGTTCCACGTCTTGGCTATTGTAAATAATGCTGCGATGAACATAGGGGTGCATGGGACTCTTGGAATTGCTGATTTCAGGTTCTTAGGATAGATACCCAGTAGTGGGATGGCTGGGTCATAAGGTATTTCTATTTTTAACTTTTTGGAAAATCTCCATACTGTTTTCCATAGTGGCTGCACCAGTTTGAATTCCCACCAACAGTATATGAGGGTTCCCTTTTCTCCACAACCTCTCCAACATTTGTCACTCTTCGTTTTGGATATTTTTGTCATGCTAACAGGTGTAAGGTGATATCTTAGTGTAGTTTTGATTTGCATTTCCCTGATGATTAGTGATGATGAGCATCTTTTCATGTGTCTATTGGCCATCCGTATATCTTCTTTGGAGAAATGTCTGTTCATGTCTTCTGCCCATTTTTTGATCGGGTTGTTTGATTTTTTTGTTGTTGAGCTGTGTGAGTTCTTTATATATTATGGAGATTAACCCTGTGCCAGATAAGTAGCTTG
>NW_025803036.1:0-2447 GCF_021613505.1 Equus quagga
AAGCTTAGTGAGTAGCAATCACCCCTAGCATTTTTTATCTTTATATTGGCATTTATTATTTATTATAATCTTTCTCTTTTAACAGATATTTGCCCCCAAAATAGTCAAATGCCCTCCTGGACAGGATAAAATAAAAGGACATGCAGCTTGTTCGCATTGTACATGTTGTAAGCGCTGAAGTCTTCCGACAGAAATACTGGGCAGAGAAGAGACTGGACATCCTATTTCCTCACCTCACGGAGTGGAAACATACACATTTTGCTGGGATATCTGAGAATTCATATCGTGTAATTTTGCTTTTTGGCTAGGATTCATACCTTTTCTTTACTACTAGTTCTGAAGAGAATCAGAGGCATCCTAGAACATTATTATCTTAATTGTATCTCATGTACTTCTGTTATGAGATAAGCACAAAGACTCACAAAAAGAGGAGGAAAATTCTGCTTTTCAAATTACCCAGAAATAAAAAAGTTAGTTTTTAGTGTTTCACTATTAAGCATGTTACTGATTTGGGGTTTAATATTTATATTTTTATTTTATAGTAAGGAAATTCATCTATACTTATAACAATATGTTTTTCAGAAAGTGAGGTGGGATTAATTAACCATGCTTACAAACCTATAAATATGATCATATTTTTCCTTGACCTCTTTTCATCACATACAGATAAATTTTTAAATATTTAATTATAATTGTACCTGGAAGGTTAATTGAGGCCAAGATGGGGCAATAGGGACCAGATTTACCCTCCTGCCTAAAACAAGACAAAACCCAGAAAAAATATATGAAATAATGGTTTTCAAGACACTAGATGACAGAAACAACTGACAGTAATAACTGAGAGATGGGAAACAAACAACCTGAGCCTTAGGATTGTCCCAGCTTACTGACTTTAAAAAGCTTCCATGCTGTGGTGCAGAGAGGGATACCTGGGAAGATCCTGGTAGACTCCTCGAGGTGAGCAGATGTAGCTGAGAGTCTGAGGAGACCAAGGCACCAAGGCACCAAGACACCAAGGCACCAGTGAAGCTAGAATTCTGAGGGTAAAATACTGAAGAGAGTAGAGCTGGGGTGGGGTGGGGGGAGAGAGAGAATACTGGAGAACTGCAGAGGATCCCTCTCAATTATTGATCAGGGAACTGACCAGTGTGTGTGTGTTTGAGGAAACTACTTGAAGCTGGGGGAAGATTTATCCAGATGGATTAGAGAGACAGGTGCCCAGTGCTCACACTGGGCCAGGAATAGCACCTATTCTCACCATTTGGAAAACCTCATGGTTCACCCGGCAGGGCTTTGGGTTGAGTACTTGGGAAGATTTTGCTTCAGTTATGGAGCATAATTAGCCCTAGACTGAGTACGGCTCCAGACCTGCCTGATAAACCACAACAGCGAGAACAAAAAAATAGCAAAAGAAAACATCCCTAAGAATCAATCTAAATATTGTGTTCAGAATTTTGTGTCTACGTTAAAGTGAGATATTGATCTGATTATTTTCTTGTGATGCTCTTGTTTCATTCTGGTATAAGGGTTATGCTGGGTGCACAAAATGAGTTAGGAAGTACTTTAATTTCCTCGCACTCCTGAAAGTGTTTATGTAAGATTGGTTCTATTTCATGATTAATTGTTATAAAGAATTCATTGATAAAGCTATACAGGAATGGAATTTTGTTGGGGAAGGGAAGGATTTTAAAGAATTAATTTACTTAAGAGGTATTAGATTATTCTAATTTTTAATTTTTTTCTGTATTTTTTTAGAAATTTGTGTTGTTCATAGCAGTGGTCCATTTTCTCTTAGTTGGCAAGTTTATTGTCATAAATTCATTTACAAATCCTTTTATTATCTTTTTAAGAACTATAAAATCTGCAATGATGACACTCTTCATCATTCTTGATTCTGATTATTTTTTTCTGTTATTTTTTCTTAATCCATTTAGTGAGGAACTTATGAATTTTATTAATCTTTCAAAGAATCAATTCCTAGGTTTATATATTTTCTCTAATTTTCAATTAATTTCTATTTCAATGAGTTCTATCTTTTATTTACTATTTCCAATCTACAATGTTCTCTGGGTTTATTTTGTTTTTCCTTTTTCTGCATCTTGAGATGGAAGCTTAGTTCATTTCTTATAATATTTCTTGTTTTCTAATACTTGCATTTAAAGCTGTGGATTTCTCTCTAAGCACTCCTTTAGCTGCACCCAGTAAATTTATGCATACATGTATATATATAAAATCTTTCATATATCTTTTATATAGATTATATATGTCATTATCTTCCTGTTGAAAATTTATTTTAAAAAATGTTCTTGGGTAATTTAGACTTGTATTGCTTAATTTGTAAATAATTGGGAAATGTTATTATATTTTTGTTATCAATTTTTAGTTGAATTACATTGTCCTAAGATATATATTCCATATGACTTAAGTCCTTTGAAATGCACTGCAAC
>NW_025803037.1:0-5976 GCF_021613505.1 Equus quagga
AAAAAATTAATTAAAAAAGAGAGACACCTGAATCAAATACAATCAAATTACTACTAAAAAAAAAGAAAATAATAATGTTGGCAGATTGTTTCACCTGTTTGGGGAAAATGGGCTTAGATATTTCCTAATCACAAACAAAATTAAAATCTAGAATGATTAAAAAATAAGTTTTTTGAAAAGTTATCAAAGAAAACAAGAGGTTAAAATTTATAATATCACTGAAGAAAATGGAATTTCCCAAGAGTTATTTGATAGAAGTTGAAAAGTAAAGGAATATAAAAATATAACATCTTTATATAACAACAGCCATAATTATAGCATAAATAACATAAGGTTAACATTTGTACCAAATATCAAAGAAGAGAAAATATTTATCACAAATATATATATTTAATGTAGAAAGACTTCAGTGAAATTCATCAATGAAAATTCTCACTCCAATAGAACAAGAATTCAAGGATACAAGTAACAACCAAGTTTATGGGGTGGATTCTATGTCCCAGACACTATGCAGGGAACAGAGAGCACAAAGACAACTAAGTAACCTTCCCTAACTTCAGGGAGAGAATAGACCAATGAACACAGGCAATTAATAAACATTTCTACCTCATAAATTGAAATAATTATACAAATTTGAAAATTAACTAAATGTTTAACTCCATTTGGACTGTTATTATAGAATACCATAGACTGGGTGGCTTAAACAAAAAAAAATTATTTGTCACAGTTTTGGAGGCTCAGAAGTCCAAGATAAGGCGCCAGCTGATTCCATGTCTTGTGAGGACCTGCTTTCTAGTTCACAGACAGCCAATTCTTTGCTGTGTCCTCAACAGGGCGGAAGGGACAAGGGAGCTCTCTGGGGTCTCTTTTATAAGAACACTAATCTCATTCAAGAGGACTCCACCTTCATGATCTAAGTATTTCCTCAAAAGCCTACTTTCAAATACCACCACATTATAAAGGATTTAACTTGTGAACTTGGGGAGGACACAAACTTTCAGTCTATAGCAATGTCCAAAAGAGAAGGAGTTAATTATATAAATTCAGATGAGTCATATACTTCATATCATTTGGTGAATAGTATTATTTTGGGAAGACTTTGAGATGATGTAAGAAATCTCCAATAACAGGGATAAAAATCAGCATACAAGGATTCTCATACTGTTTGATTTGCCAATGAAAAGGACTTGTTGCCCCATAGCCTTAGCCCCTTAGGAATCCAGACCAAATAAGGGAGGCAGAATTATGAGTTTCTTTGACCACATGCTTCCTGACATTTTAGGGAGAGATAATATTTTGTTTCAAGCCTGATTCAGAGAAAGAAAGGATTTTATGATTGAGGTCTCTGTTAAATAAAACAACGTATTCGGGCCTTTTTATTACCTAATAATCTTCAATCCATTAATAAGAGAGGGAAGAATAGAATATAGTGTCAGCATCTTTCTTAACAACATCACCCAAAATATCTGTTGTGGACTTCTGTATTGCATATTTGAAGCTCAAGGATTATGGATTATGCGATTTTACATATGAAAGGCAGGGCCTGGGTCAGTATAGAAGGCTATGAAACAGTATAAGCTAAGAAAGGGGATGCGAATATTGAAAAATAGCAGAAGTCTTATCAGATATTCTAAACTATCTGGGAATATTAATGGATCTTTTTGAAAAAGTAACATCAAAACAAAATTGTTCCACTTGAGGAGATACTATGATTTCCTAATCAGAACAATACATACAATGTAGTTATTTTTCTGCATATCTGCCTTGCTCATTAGAATCGTCTTATTTACTTAGCCTCCTTATGATTAATATTAGAACTCTGAAGCATCATTCCTCTTCAACCTTAACGTGCTAAGCAATATGAACAGAATTATATATTTAAAGTATCTCATAGATACAAACATAAGATATACACTTCAAATATTAATATGGGCTGTCTATGTGGGGAGGAGTGAAGCAAGTTTTTATTTCTTATTTTACTTTTCTGAAACCTGTAATGAAGACTATTAATTCTGAAAAATATTATGTTATTTAAGAGAGAAACATGAGAAAATCTTCTAACTAAAATTAATTTACAGCATTAAGTGTAGCATAACTCATCATATAGAACATAAGTCTATACTTTTCAAGAGACTTTTTTATGCACAAAAACTGAACATATATTTTCCTAAGAAATTATGAAAATCTTAAAAATATATTTAAATCATTCAAAGTTTTCACATAAATATTTTTCATAATGTCCAAGTTATTAAACCTGAGGAAAAATTTACTATAATTAAATAATCACACATGGCTTTCCTGGAAGGAGCAATTCTTCATTGAAAACAGGTGGTACATTTCTCTGCTGCCTCATTTTCTTTTTCTGGTCCAGAGCTTTTTCATGGCATTTTTCATCTCTCCATTTCTCAGAGTATAGATTAAAGGGTTCAACATAGGGGTGATAACGGTGTAAAACACAGTCAAGGATTTATCAATGGGTAAGGTAGAAGGAGGTCTCACATACATAAAAATACAAGGGACAAAGAAGAGGACCACCACAGTGATGTGGGAGCCACAAGTGGATAAGGCTTTGCGCTTCCCTTCCTGACTAAGATTCTTCAGGGAGTGCAGAATGACCCCATAGGAGATGAGTAAGAGCATAAAGATGACCACACAGATTGCCCCATCATTGGCAACCACGGTGAGACCAATAACATAGGTGTCAGTGCAGGCAAGTTTTAATAAGGGGTACATGTCACAGATGAAGTGGTCGATGACATTGGGGCCACAGAAGGGAAGGTTGTAGACAAAGAGAAGTTGAACTACAGCATGCAGAAAACCTCCAAGCCAGGCCAACAGAAGCAGCAGAACACGCACGCGTTGATTCATGATTGTCAAATAATGCAAGGGTTTGCAGATGGCCACAAAACGGTCATAGGCCATGACCACCAGGAGTAAAATCTCAGCACCACCAAATAAGTGCCCTATAAAAAGCTGGCTCATGCAAGCTTGCAAGGAAATGGTTTTCTTCTCATAGAGAAAGTCTATAATCATATTTGGGGTGACTGTAGTAGAATAAACAGCATCCATAAATGATAAGTAGCCAAGAAAGGAGTACATGGGGGCATCCAGGCTTGGGCTGACTACCACAGTCATGACAATGAGTAGGTTGCCCACCATTGTCACAATGTAGATGAGCAAGAACACAACAAATAGTATCTTCTGACCCTGGAGGCTCTGAGTGAGCCCCAAGAGTACAAATTCAGTCACATTGTTCCTTTGTTCCATAGGTTCTTCTCTACATCTTATTTCAGAGTTCAGGACAAGATTACCTGCAAATATAGTTATTACTAGTGACTTCCTGAAATCTTGACATAATTTGTTTCTTCATTCAACAAATAGGCATTATGATTTATCACGTACCAATACATTCAGAGATTAAAAGAATACAAGGATGCTTAAAATATGGTCCCTACCCTCAGTAATATTACCGAGTAATAGAGAGACAAGTCATTAGAGACATACGTGGGGAAGGACACATTATTATATAAATGGGTTGCCACAACCAGCTTTCCATCTGGAAGTTAATAAAATTGTACATATAGCTAATAACAAACAAAAATAAAATAAAAATAGATTAAAACTTTAATGAAAAAATAAAGTAAGACTTAATTTATCTTCACTTTCCAGTTAATAAAAGAGATGGCTTTCTACATTCCAAGGGTAGGATAACATTCTTACCTAATAAGTGAAATCCGAAATAGACATAGTTGACAATTTCAAAACTTTTAAGGATTTAGGAAAAGATACTGTAACATCAATAGACAGAAGTAGTTTGGGGAAAAGGTTTACATTTTAGAGGACATACACAGAGCTAATATCAATATAGACAAAGAGCTCTAAGCAATTAACAAATGAAAGGCAAACAAACCAACAGCAAAGTGGGCAAATCATACAAAGAAGCAATTGAAGGAAGACTACATCCAAATGGCCAGTAAATAAATGATAGGATGCTGAAACTCACCTGAGAACAGAAAAACAGAAATTGAAGCAACAGCTTGCTTACTAAAGTGTTACCTTGAGTTTTTGAAAGTCACTCATCCAAGTTCTAGAGACGCTGTGTCATTCTCTAATTTTTAACAGATTAACAAACAGTGCTTAGAGAACATATTAACTGAACCTATCAGGAGATTTAGACATATCTGCCCATTAAAATATCCCCAAATAGTTATACTTGAAAATAGTTCCTAAAAATACTGATGTTAGAGAAGATAAATTTATTCTGGATCTTTATCATAGGAAAATATGCAAAAAGTGTTACAGAAATGAGTCAATCCCCTCACATTTTCGTAATCACAAAGGATCCTAACATGGCTGATGAACAGAATGACATAGGAGAACTTTCAAAAGACAGTGAATTCCCACACTATCAATGCATTCTTGCAAAATATAAAGCCTAGTTCAGAATCTTATATATAAATACACTTCCTGGGTTACCTGCATAATGAGACAGTCATTGCATCCAAGTTCCAGCTTGTGGCGCCTTCTCCCTTGTCCTTCACGCAGTGCTGCCATCTCTGTGAACACAGAGAGCAAGATAACATGTCCACTGTCACTGGATCTTGAACGGTCTCCCTGTGACTAATTCTTTCCATGAGTGCAGGAAGTCTGGTTCATTTCAGTCTTTCATAAAAATGTTACCTTTTAAATTATTTGGATTTTCAAAATGTCCTGTAGTCTAAAGAAGTCTGAATCTTGATTGTGAATAAAGAAACCCCAAATCTTCATTTTTGGCAGGATTTGTCCTAATAACAAACAAATTTTAAATCAACCTTTTGAGGTTAAATGTGTAAACTTTGTGGGAGAGAAAACTCTGAATTATTTAGATAAATATTTAGCGGTTTGGGGCGGGCCCTGTGACACAGGGGTTAAGTCCGCGTGTTCCACTTCAGCGGCCCGTGGTTCACCAGTTGGGATCCCAGGCACGGACCTACCCATCGCTTATCAAGCCATGCTGTGGCAGGCATCCCACATATAAAATAGAGGAAGATGGGCACAGATGTTGGCTCAGGGCCAATCTTCCTCAGCAAAAAGAGGAGGATTGGTGGCAGATGTTAGCTCAGGGCTAAGCTTCCACAAAAAAAATATATTTTGCAGTTTGTGTTTTATACCAATAAAAGTGAAATAGCCTTTATGACATTTTGATCCTCAATTGGTTTAACTGATCTGTCTTCATACAGCGTTGTTGAATTTGATTTGCCTGAAGGAATGGAGAATAAATTCATATATACATAATTCACTATGTTTTGAATTCATCATTCAATTCCTAAAAAAAGCAGTCATGTGAATACTGGTACCGACAAACCTCTCTGAGGTAAGGGCAAAGGTCTGCAAACACTTTGTATATGTTTGAAATACGGCACATATTATTGAGTCATTCAATGATGCATCTCCAACTGTGCTTTTTCTCTAATTAAATTCATTGGGACTTTAATCATAATTTTGAAGGTCGACTCTGCATCTCCAGAGATGCCGCCAGGATAATCACCATGCAGAAGAAAACTTACAGAACTACCTCCGCTGGGGGTAAAATCATAAAAGAACAACTTGAGGTCAAATCACCTCAAGGGAAAAGTCCAGTCTGGGTAGAAGTGAAATATGTAAAAACTTTCTTGTTTAAATCAGGACCTTCAAAATAGACAAACCTGTCTAATTTTGAGTTATGTCTTTGCAGATGACATCTGAACTGACCTCCAGAAGATGTGAATGCCATTTAAAACTTATTTCAAATGCAGATGAAGTTTGTCTCACAGTTTCAGTCAGGCAAATTGATAGAAATTGCTTTAGTATTGGAGTGGGGAAAGAGAAAACAGTTGTGGGACTATTGCATTTATCTCGAAGTGCCCATGGAATGCTCACCAAAATAGACAGTACACTAGGCCATAAAAAAGTTGCAGTGCATTTCAAAGGACTTAAGTCATATGGAATATATATCTT
>NW_025803038.1:0-5976 GCF_021613505.1 Equus quagga
AAGATATATATTCCATATGACTTAAGTCCTTTGAAATGCACTGCAACTTTTTTATGGCCTAGTGTACTGTCTATTTTGGTGAGCATTCCATGGGCACTTCGAGATAAATGCAATAGTCCCACAACTGTTTTCTCTTTCCCCACTCCAATACTAAAGCAATTTCTATCAATTTGCCTGACTGAAACTGTGAGACAAACTTCATCTGCATTTGAAATAAGTTTTAAATGGCATTCACATCTTCTGGAGGTCAGTTCAGATGTCATCTGCAAAGACATAACTCAAAATTAGACAGGTTTGTCTATTTTGAAGGTCCTGATTTAAACAAGAAAGTTTTTACATATTTCACTTCTACCCAGACTGGACTTTTCCCTTGAGGTGATTTGACCTCAAGTTGTTCTTTTATGATTTTACCCCCAGCGGAGGTAGTTCTGTAAGTTTTCTTCTGCATGGTGATTATCCTGGCGGCATCTCTGGAGATGCAGAGTCGACCTTCAAAATTATGATTAAAGTCCCAATGAATTTAATTAGAGAAAAAGCACAGTTGGAGATGCATCATTGAATGACTCAATAATATGTGCCGTATTTCAAACATATACAAAGTGTTTGCAGACCTTTGCCCTTACCTCAGAGAGGTTTGTCGGTACCAGTATTCACATGACTGCTTTTTTTAGGAATTGAATGATGAATTCAAAACATAGTGAATTATGTATATATGAATTTATTCTCCATTCCTTCAGGCAAATCAAATTCAACAACGCTGTATGAAGACAGATCAGTTAAACCAATTGAGGATCAAAATGTCATAAAGGCTATTTCACTTTTATTGGTATAAAACACAAACTGCAAAATATATTTTTTTTGTGGAAGCTTAGCCCTGAGCTAACATCTGCCACCAATCCTCCTCTTTTTGCTGAGGAAGATTGGCCCTGAGCCAACATCTGTGCCCATCTTCCTCTATTTTATATGTGGGATGCCTGCCACAGCATGGCTTGATAAGCGATGGGTAGGTCCGTGCCTGGGATCCCAACTGGTGAACCACGGGCCGCTGAAGTGGAACACGCGGACTTAACCCCTGTGTCACAGGGCCCGCCCCAAACCGCTAAATATTTATCTAAATAATTCAGAGTTTTCTCTCCCACAAAGTTTACACATTTAACCTCAAAAGGTTGATTTAAAATTTGTTTGTTATTAGGACAAATCCTGCCAAAAATGAAGATTTGGGGTTTCTTTATTCACAATCAAGATTCAGACTTCTTTAGACTACAGGACATTTTGAAAATCCAAATAATTTAAAAGGTAACATTTTTATGAAAGACTGAAATGAACCAGACTTCCTGCACTCATGGAAAGAATTAGTCACAGGGAGACCGTTCAAGATCCAGTGACAGTGGACATGTTATCTTGCTCTCTGTGTTCACAGAGATGGCAGCACTGCGTGAAGGACAAGGGAGAAGGCGCCACAAGCTGGAACTTGGATGCAATGACTGTCTCATTATGCAGGTAACCCAGGAAGTGTATTTATATATAAGATTCTGAACTAGGCTTTATATTTTGCAAGAATGCATTGATAGTGTGGGAATTCACTGTCTTTTGAAAGTTCTCCTATGTCATTCTGTTCATCAGCCATGTTAGGATCCTTTGTGATTACGAAAATGTGAGGGGATTGACTCATTTCTGTAACACTTTTTGCATATTTTCCTATGATAAAGATCCAGAATAAATTTATCTTCTCTAACATCAGTATTTTTAGGAACTATTTTCAAGTATAACTATTTGGGGATATTTTAATGGGCAGATATGTCTAAATCTCCTGATAGGTTCAGTTAATATGTTCTCTAAGCACTGTTTGTTAATCTGTTAAAAATTAGAGAATGACACAGCGTCTCTAGAACTTGGATGAGTGACTTTCAAAAACTCAAGGTAACACTTTAGTAAGCAAGCTGTTGCTTCAATTTCTGTTTTTCTGTTCTCAGGTGAGTTTCAGCATCCTATCATTTATTTACTGGCCATTTGGATGTAGTCTTCCTTCAATTGCTTCTTTGTATGATTTGCCCACTTTGCTGTTGGTTTGTTTGCCTTTCATTTGTTAATTGCTTAGAGCTCTTTGTCTATATTGATATTAGCTCTGTGTATGTCCTCTAAAATGTAAACCTTTTCCCCAAACTACTTCTGTCTATTGATGTTACAGTATCTTTTCCTAAATCCTTAAAAGTTTTGAAATTGTCAACTATGTCTATTTCGGATTTCACTTATTAGGTAAGAATGTTATCCTACCCTTGGAATGTAGAAAGCCATCTCTTTTATTAACTGGAAAGTGAAGATAAATTAAGTCTTACTTTATTTTTTCATTAAAGTTTTAATCTATTTTTATTTTATTTTTGTTTGTTATTAGCTATATGTACAATTTTATTAACTTCCAGATGGAAAGCTGGTTGTGGCAACCCATTTATATAATAATGTGTCCTTCCCCACGTATGTCTCTAATGACTTGTCTCTCTATTACTCGGTAATATTACTGAGGGTAGGGACCATATTTTAAGCATCCTTGTATTCTTTTAATCTCTGAATGTATTGGTACGTGATAAATCATAATGCCTATTTGTTGAATGAAGAAACAAATTATGTCAAGATTTCAGGAAGTCACTAGTAATAACTATATTTGCAGGTAATCTTGTCCTGAACTCTGAAATAAGATGTAGAGAAGAACCTATGGAACAAAGGAACAATGTGACTGAATTTGTACTCTTGGGGCTCACTCAGAGCCTCCAGGGTCAGAAGATACTATTTGTTGTGTTCTTGCTCATCTACATTGTGACAATGGTGGGCAACCTACTCATTGTCATGACTGTGGTAGTCAGCCCAAGCCTGGATGCCCCCATGTACTCCTTTCTTGGCTACTTATCATTTATGGATGCTGTTTATTCTACTACAGTCACCCCAAATATGATTATAGACTTTCTCTATGAGAAGAAAACCATTTCCTTGCAAGCTTGCATGAGCCAGCTTTTTATAGGGCACTTATTTGGTGGTGCTGAGATTTTACTCCTGGTGGTCATGGCCTATGACCGTTTTGTGGCCATCTGCAAACCCTTGCATTATTTGACAATCATGAATCAACGCGTGCGTGTTCTGCTGCTTCTGTTGGCCTGGCTTGGAGGTTTTCTGCATGCTGTAGTTCAACTTCTCTTTGTCTACAACCTTCCCTTCTGTGGCCCCAATGTCATCGACCACTTCATCTGTGACATGTACCCCTTATTAAAACTTGCCTGCACTGACACCTATGTTATTGGTCTCACCGTGGTTGCCAATGATGGGGCAATCTGTGTGGTCATCTTTATGCTCTTACTCATCTCCTATGGGGTCATTCTGCACTCCCTGAAGAATCTTAGTCAGGAAGGGAAGCGCAAAGCCTTATCCACTTGTGGCTCCCACATCACTGTGGTGGTCCTCTTCTTTGTCCCTTGTATTTTTATGTATGTGAGACCTCCTTCTACCTTACCCATTGATAAATCCTTGACTGTGTTTTACACCGTTATCACCCCTATGTTGAACCCTTTAATCTATACTCTGAGAAATGGAGAGATGAAAAATGCCATGAAAAAGCTCTGGACCAGAAAAAGAAAATGAGGCAGCAGAGAAATGTACCACCTGTTTTCAATGAAGAATTGCTCCTTCCAGGAAAGCCATGTGTGATTATTTAATTATAGTAAATTTTTCCTCAGGTTTAATAACTTGGACATTATGAAAAATATTTATGTGAAAACTTTGAATGATTTAAATATATTTTTAAGATTTTCATAATTTCTTAGGAAAATATATGTTCAGTTTTTGTGCATAAAAAAGTCTCTTGAAAAGTATAGACTTATGTTCTATATGATGAGTTATGCTACACTTAATGCTGTAAATTAATTTTAGTTAGAAGATTTTCTCATGTTTCTCTCTTAAATAACATAATATTTTTCAGAATTAATAGTCTTCATTACAGGTTTCAGAAAAGTAAAATAAGAAATAAAAACTTGCTTCACTCCTCCCCACATAGACAGCCCATATTAATATTTGAAGTGTATATCTTATGTTTGTATCTATGAGATACTTTAAATATATAATTCTGTTCATATTGCTTAGCACGTTAAGGTTGAAGAGGAATGATGCTTCAGAGTTCTAATATTAATCATAAGGAGGCTAAGTAAATAAGACGATTCTAATGAGCAAGGCAGATATGCAGAAAAATAACTACATTGTATGTATTGTTCTGATTAGGAAATCATAGTATCTCCTCAAGTGGAACAATTTTGTTTTGATGTTACTTTTTCAAAAAGATCCATTAATATTCCCAGATAGTTTAGAATATCTGATAAGACTTCTGCTATTTTTCAATATTCGCATCCCCTTTCTTAGCTTATACTGTTTCATAGCCTTCTATACTGACCCAGGCCCTGCCTTTCATATGTAAAATCGCATAATCCATAATCCTTGAGCTTCAAATATGCAATACAGAAGTCCACAACAGATATTTTGGGTGATGTTGTTAAGAAAGATGCTGACACTATATTCTATTCTTCCCTCTCTTATTAATGGATTGAAGATTATTAGGTAATAAAAAGGCCCGAATACGTTGTTTTATTTAACAGAGACCTCAATCATAAAATCCTTTCTTTCTCTGAATCAGGCTTGAAACAAAATATTATCTCTCCCTAAAATGTCAGGAAGCATGTGGTCAAAGAAACTCATAATTCTGCCTCCCTTATTTGGTCTGGATTCCTAAGGGGCTAAGGCTATGGGGCAACAAGTCCTTTTCATTGGCAAATCAAACAGTATGAGAATCCTTGTATGCTGATTTTTATCCCTGTTATTGGAGATTTCTTACATCATCTCAAAGTCTTCCCAAAATAATACTATTCACCAAATGATATGAAGTATATGACTCATCTGAATTTATATAATTAACTCCTTCTCTTTTGGACATTGCTATAGACTGAAAGTTTGTGTCCTCCCCAAGTTCACAAGTTAAATCCTTTATAATGTGGTGGTATTTGAAAGTAGGCTTTTGAGGAAATACTTAGATCATGAAGGTGGAGTCCTCTTGAATGAGATTAGTGTTCTTATAAAAGAGACCCCAGAGAGCTCCCTTGTCCCTTCCGCCCTGTTGAGGACACAGCAAAGAATTGGCTGTCTGTGAACTAGAAAGCAGGTCCTCACAAGACATGGAATCAGCTGGCGCCTTATCTTGGACTTCTGAGCCTCCAAAACTGTGACAAATAATTTTTTTTTGTTTAAGCCACCCAGTCTATGGTATTCTATAATAACAGTCCAAATGGAGTTAAACATTTAGTTAATTTTCAAATTTGTATAATTATTTCAATTTATGAGGTAGAAATGTTTATTAATTGCCTGTGTTCATTGGTCTATTCTCTCCCTGAAGTTAGGGAAGGTTACTTAGTTGTCTTTGTGCTCTCTGTTCCCTGCATAGTGTCTGGGACATAGAATCCACCCCATAAACTTGGTTGTTACTTGTATCCTTGAATTCTTGTTCTATTGGAGTGAGAATTTTCATTGATGAATTTCACTGAAGTCTTTCTACATTAAATATATATATTTGTGATAAATATTTTCTCTTCTTTGATATTTGGTACAAATGTTAACCTTATGTTATTTATGCTATAATTATGGCTGTTGTTATATAAAGATGTTATATTTTTATATTCCTTTACTTTTCAACTTCTATCAAATAACTCTTGGGAAATTCCATTTTCTTCAGTGATATTATAAATTTTAACCTCTTGTTTTCTTTGATAACTTTTCAAAAAACTTATTTTTTAATCATTCTAGATTTTAATTTTGTTTGTGATTAGGAAATATCTAAGCCCATTTTCCCCAAACAGGTGAAACAATCTGCCAACATTATTATTTTCTTTTTTTTTAGTAGTAATTTGATTGTATTTGATTCAGGTGTCTCTCTTTTTTAATTAATTTTTT
>NW_025803039.1:0-1248 GCF_021613505.1 Equus quagga
TGATCATCTCAATAGATGCAGAGAAAGCATTCGACAAGATCCAACATCCATTTATGATAAAAACCCTCAATAAAAGGGGTATAGATGGAAAGTACCTCAACATAATAAAGGCCATATATGACAAATCCACAGCCAACATCATACTCAATGGACAAAAACTGAAAGCCATCCCTCTGAGAACAGGAACAAGACACGGGTGCCCACTTTCACCACTCTTATTCAAGATAGTACTGGAGGTGTTGGCCAGAGCAATTTGGCAGGAAAAAGAACTAAAAGGAATCCAAATAGGTAGGGAAGAAGTGAAAATCTCACTGTTTGCAGACGACATGATCTTATATATAGAAAACCCCAAAGAATCCATAGGAAAACTATTAGAAACAATCAACAGCTACAGCAAAGTTTCAGGGTATAAAATCAACATACATAAATCAGTAGCATTTCTATATGCTATGAGCTAACAGAAAAAGAAGTCAAGAACTCAATCCCATTCACAATTGCAACAAAAAGAATAAAATACCTTGGGATAAATTTAACCAAGGAAGTGAAAGATTTATACAACGAAAACTACAAGACTTTCTTGAAAGAAATTGATGACGACATAAAGAGATGGAAAGACATTCCATGCACATGGAATGGAAGAATAAACATGGTTAAAATGTCCATACTACCTAAAGCAGTCTACAGATTGAACACTATCCCAATCAGAATCCCAATGACATTCTTTACAGAAATTGAACAAAGAATCCTAAAATTCATATGGGGCAACAAAAGACCCCGAATTGCTAAAGCAATCCTGAGTAAGAGAAACAAAACCAGAGGCATCACAATCTCTGATTTCAAAACATACTACAAAGCTACAGTAATCAAAACAGCATGGTACTGGTACAAAAACAGGTGCACAGATCAATGGAACAGAATTGAAAGCTCAGAAATAAAACCACACATCTATGGACAGCTAATCTTCGACAAAGGAGCTGAGGGCCTACAATGGAGAAAAAGAAAGTCTCTTTAACAAATGGTTCTGGGAAAACTGGATAGCCACATATAAAAGGTTGAAAATTGACCATTCATTTTCACCATTTACTAAAATAAACTCAAAATGGATCAAAGACCTAAAGATTAGGCCTGAAACAGTAAGTCTTCTAGAAGAGAATATAGGCAGTACACTCTTTGACATCAGTTTCAAAGGAATCTTTTCGGACACCATAACTCCTCAGATGAGGGAAACAATAGAAAGAATAAACAAAT
>NW_025803040.1:0-1248 GCF_021613505.1 Equus quagga
ATTTGTTTATTCTTTCTATTGTTTCCCTCATCTGAGGAGTTATGGTGTCCGAAAAGATTCCTTTGAAACTGATGTCAAAGAGTGTACTGCCTATATTCTCTTCTAGAAGACTTACTGTTTCAGGCCTAATCTTTAGGTCTTTGATCCATTTTGAGTTTATTTTAGTAAATGGTGAAAATGAATGGTCAATTTTCAACCTTTTATATGTGGCTATCCAGTTTTCCCAGAACCATTTGTTAAAGAGACTTTCTTTTTCTCCATTGTAGGCCCTCAGCTCCTTTGTCGAAGATTAGCTGTCCATAGATGTGTGGTTTTATTTCTGAGCTTTCAATTCTGTTCCATTGATCTGTGCACCTGTTTTTGTACCAGTACCATGCTGTTTTGATTACTGTAGCTTTGTAGTATGTTTTGAAATCAGAGATTGTGATGCCTCTGGTTTTGTTTCTCTTACTCAGGATTGCTTTAGCAATTCGGGGTCTTTTGTTGCCCCATATGAATTTTAGGATTCTTTGTTCAATTTCTGTAAAGAATGTCATTGGGATTCTGATTGGGATAGTGTTCAATCTGTAGACTGCTTTAGGTAGTATGGACATTTTAACCATGTTTATTCTTCCATTCCATGTGCATGGAATGTCTTTCCATCTCTTTATGTCGTCATCAATTTCTTTCAAGAAAGTCTTGTAGTTTTCGTTGTATAAATCTTTCACTTCCTTGGTTAAATTTATCCCAAGGTATTTTATTCTTTTTGTTGCAATTGTGAATGGGATTGAGTTCTTGACTTCTTTTTCTGTTAGCTCATAGCATATAGAAATGCTACTGATTTATGTATGTTGATTTTATACCCTGAAACTTTGCTGTAGCTGTTGATTGTTTCTAATAGTTTTCCTATGGATTCTTTGGGGTTTTCTATATATAAGATCATGTCGTCTGCAAACAGTGAGATTTTCACTTCTTCCCTACCTATTTGGATTCCTTTTAGTTCTTTTTCCTGCCAAATTGCTCTGGCCAACACCTCCAGTACTATCTTGAATAAGAGTGGTGAAAGTGGGCACCCGTGTCTTGTTCCTGTTCTCAGAGGGATGGCTTTCAGTTTTTGTCCATTGAGTATGATGTTGGCTGTGGATTTGTCATATATGGCCTTTATTATGTTGAGGTACTTTCCATCTATACCCCTTTTATTGAGGGTTTTTATCATAAATGGATGTTGGATCTTGTCGAATGCTTTCTCTGCATCTATTGAGATGATCA
>NW_025803041.1:0-1058 GCF_021613505.1 Equus quagga
TGGAGGTTTTGGCCAGAGCAATTCGGCAGGAAAAAGAAATAAAAGGACTCCAAATAGGGAGGGAAGAAGTGAAACTCTCACTGTTTGCAGACGACATGATCTTATATATAGAAAACCCCAAAGAATCCATAGGAAAACTATTAGAAACAATCAACAGCTACAGCAAAGTTGCAGGGTATAAAATCAACATACATAAATCAGTAGCATTTCTATACGCTAACTATGAACTAACAGAAAAAGAAGTCAAGAACTCAATCCCATTCACAACTGCAACAAAAAGAATAAAATACCTTAGGATAAATTTAACAAAGGAAGTGAAAGATTTATACAACGAAAACTACAAGACTTTCTTGAAAGAAATATATGACGACATAAAGAGATGGAAAGACATTCCATGCACATGGATTGGAAGAATAAACATGGTTAAAATGTCTATACTACCTAAAGCAGTCTACAGATTGAACACTATCCCAATCAGAATCCCAACGACATTCTTTACAGAAATTGAACAAAGAATCCTAAAATTCATATGGGGCAACAAAAGACCCCGACTTGCTAAAGCAATCCTGAGTAAGAAAAACAAAACCAGAGGCATCACAATCCCTGATTTCAAAACATACTACAAAGCTACAGTAATCAAAACAGTATGGTACTGGTACAAAAACAGGTGCACAGATCAATGGAACAGAATTGAAAGCCCAGAAATAAAACCACACATCTATGGACAGCTAATCTTCGACAAAGGAGCTGAGGGCCTACAATGGAGAAAAGAAAGTCTCTTTAACAAATGGTGCTGGGAAAACTGGACAGCCACATATAAAAGGTTGAAAATTGACCATTCTTTTTCACCATTTACTAAAATAAACTCAAAATGGATCAAAGACCTAAAGATTAGGCATGAAACAGTAAGTCTTCTAGAAGAGAATATAGGCAGTACACTCTTTGACATCAGTTTCAAAAGAATCTTTTTGGACACCATAACTCCTCAGATGAGGGAACAATAGAAAGAAGAAACAAATGGGACTTCATCAGACTAAAGAGCTTCTTCAAGGCAAGGG
>NW_025803042.1:0-1058 GCF_021613505.1 Equus quagga
CCCTTGCCTTGAAGAAGCTCTTTAGTCTGATGAAGTCCCATTTGTTTCTTCTTTCTATTGTTCCCTCATCTGAGGAGTTATGGTGTCCAAAAAGATTCTTTTGAAACTGATGTCAAAGAGTGTACTGCCTATATTCTCTTCTAGAAGACTTACTGTTTCATGCCTAATCTTTAGGTCTTTGATCCATTTTGAGTTTATTTTAGTAAATGGTGAAAAAGAATGGTCAATTTTCAACCTTTTATATGTGGCTGTCCAGTTTTCCCAGCACCATTTGTTAAAGAGACTTTCTTTTCTCCATTGTAGGCCCTCAGCTCCTTTGTCGAAGATTAGCTGTCCATAGATGTGTGGTTTTATTTCTGGGCTTTCAATTCTGTTCCATTGATCTGTGCACCTGTTTTTGTACCAGTACCATACTGTTTTGATTACTGTAGCTTTGTAGTATGTTTTGAAATCAGGGATTGTGATGCCTCTGGTTTTGTTTTTCTTACTCAGGATTGCTTTAGCAAGTCGGGGTCTTTTGTTGCCCCATATGAATTTTAGGATTCTTTGTTCAATTTCTGTAAAGAATGTCGTTGGGATTCTGATTGGGATAGTGTTCAATCTGTAGACTGCTTTAGGTAGTATAGACATTTTAACCATGTTTATTCTTCCAATCCATGTGCATGGAATGTCTTTCCATCTCTTTATGTCGTCATATATTTCTTTCAAGAAAGTCTTGTAGTTTTCGTTGTATAAATCTTTCACTTCCTTTGTTAAATTTATCCTAAGGTATTTTATTCTTTTTGTTGCAGTTGTGAATGGGATTGAGTTCTTGACTTCTTTTTCTGTTAGTTCATAGTTAGCGTATAGAAATGCTACTGATTTATGTATGTTGATTTTATACCCTGCAACTTTGCTGTAGCTGTTGATTGTTTCTAATAGTTTTCCTATGGATTCTTTGGGGTTTTCTATATATAAGATCATGTCGTCTGCAAACAGTGAGAGTTTCACTTCTTCCCTCCCTATTTGGAGTCCTTTTATTTCTTTTTCCTGCCGAATTGCTCTGGCCAAAACCTCCA
>NW_025803043.1:0-3096 GCF_021613505.1 Equus quagga
ACAGCCCTGAAGACAACCTTGCCGTGGGATGAAGCCTTTACGCTAAACCCACCCAAGGCCGCTGAGGGGGCAAGGGGCCAGGAATCTGTATCCCTGCTTCCCTGTGGTGAGGACCCAAAGAAAACACGGCGAGCCACCTGTAGGGCTACCAGTTTTTCAAATAAAAATACAACACGCCCAGTTAAATTTGAATTTCACAAAGGCAACGAGCAATTTTTGGTCTTAAGTATGTCCCATGCAATATTTGGGACACATTTGTACTAAAAATATTATGTGTTGTTTATCTGAAATTCACATTTAACTGGGCATCCTGAAGTTTTATCTGGCAGCTCTAGCAACAGGGACTTCATTCTGTAACCGCTGAGAGACTGAATCTGCAAGTGGACAAGGGCTGGACCACAGATGAATATAGAACTCTGACCCATAATCTGCAGCAACCGCCCAGGAAGCGAGCTCCTTATTACAGTAAACAGCTTGGGAAGCCAGCCTGCCGGAAGGCAGACTCGCAGGAAGCCAGATTGTCACCTCTAGTGATAGTCCAGAAAGCTAAACAATAACTTCTATAACAATCGGCCCCAAATGGCCAAGACTTGATTAAGAACTGACAGCTTCCCTAAGTTTTGTCCCTGCTTCCAACTTAGGACCAACCAGAGAAGGCCGAATAGGTACCCTAAACAATTAACCTTCTGGAGATTTACAAAGTAGGAATTTCCTCACTGCCACCTCCTCAAAACCAGGAATCAAGCCATGTCACTGTGGGCCCACAGAGGACCCAGAAAGTTGACTCAGCCGTGTGGCTTCTGTCATCCATCTTCTATAACATCAGAGTCAGCGGTCAGCCAGGGCCCACACTCACTGAGCTATGAGTCTAATGACCCCATAGGGCACAGTGGGCAGAGCAGTGGCCAGGATGCAGAGGCCCAGGACTCCTCCTGCAGCTCCGTGATGTCACCCAAGGAAAAGCATCTCCAATGTGCCTGTTTCTTACCAGGACGATGTGTATGGGGAGGTAGCAGGGCTCGGCTCCACCAGCTGTCACCATGGAAAACCACTGAACTCAGACAGCTTCTCACAGTGGAGGCCCGTGTGAGCCGAGTCAGCCAGCAGATCTGACCAAAGCCAGCATCAGAGCCAGGCCCTCACTGGGTCCCTTGGAGTCTCAGAGCTGTGAGCACAGGCTGCGCGTTCTGAGGACAGAGTCTGGTAAAGCAACAAGGTGGTCTCTGGCCTCCATTTAGGGGGACAGTTAGGGGCATGGGAAGGGGAGATCCCGGGCAGCCCAGCATCCCTACCTCCCTGCTGAGGTGGCACTGGCACTGGACAAGGCCTTCGCAGAATGTTCTCCCCAGTTCCGGTGTCGCTTCAAGCCTTTGGGTGACAATCATGCAGGAGAAGAGCAGAGGACCCGAGGTGAGGATGGGGCAGGTGGCACTACTGGCTTCCCCACTGTCAGTGCCCTGACACCCACAGGCCTGTTTGTCTGTACCTGTCTGGGACCGAACATTGTCACACTGCTGGGTTGAGAATTTTGAGTCAGGACATCTGAAACCAAAGGAACAGATGCGAACTTTTCCCCAGTGACCATGAGGACAGCTCAGGCCAGGCATTGGGCACCATCCCAGTTCGCTCACAACACCACATAAGTCCATCCTATTATGAACCCCATTTCAGAGGAGGAAACTAAGTCTCTGAGAGGAGAAGCCCCTTGTGCAAGGTCACAGGCTATCAGGGATGGGCTCACATGGGACCTCAAGAGCATCCCTGAAGGTTCAGGGCCGTAGGCCACGATGGCAGGGCGCCCTTGTGCACCCCACTGTGCCACTCACTGCAGGATCTTCTTGATCACCTCCGTGGCTGGGTCTTCAATCATGGACTTCCCCATGCGGCTGGGCTGGGCAAAGGCCTCAGGGGCGACCATGTCTACCCTGGCCTCCTCTTCAAGGGCTTCTGAAGACACCTGGATGTCACTCTCCACCTCCAGGTCAGTCAAAATGTTGTCCTGCAGGCCAGGGAGAAGGGCCCAAGTGTGTGGACCCAGCCTAGGTACCAGGGAGGCAGGCAGGCTGGGTTCACATTCCAGCACCGCCTTGCCCTGGTGCGGTGTTGGAGGCCAGCCACCTGACCTCTTTGAGCCTCTACTCTCTCACCTGAAAAGTGGGAATGATCACATCTACGTTAGAGGGCCATTCATTCATGCGTGCATGCTGGCCTTTGAAAATGTTCCCTGAGCACCTGCTCTCTGCAGGGTTCTGCCTGGGCCCTGGGACACAGGGTGAAGAGGCCACACGCGACCCTTGTCCTCATGGGGCTTACAGTCTAGTCAGAGAGACAGACATTTAATATGCACTTTTGCAAATAAATGTTTGGCCAAAATTGGGACCAGAGCTGTGAAGGAAAAGTTCCAGCGTTTTCTATGAGACTGAGGGTCACAGACCTGTAAGGCTGGGTGGTAGATCTGACCAAATGGACAGATGAATGAGTGAACGTGTGAACGAGGGACTGGCCTTCTCCCCCTCAAGGTCCCTCGTGCCTTAGAGAAAGGGTTGGAGTGGAGCCCACAACGAGCGTTTAGCGAGGCTGGTCCTCATGTCACTCTGAGTCTCGTCTCAGCAGTGGACAGTAAGAAGCAAGGGCCCAGCTGGACTCCTGGTCTGTCTTGTGGGTACAGTGCTAGTGGGGCAATGGAGGCTCAGTGTCGGGAGAATCGTGGGAGAGCCTCCCCGTAGAAGGAAGGGCCGGTTCCAAAACTGCAGTGAGAGGCAGGGCCTGAAGAGTGGCCAGAGCAGAACTTGGGGGGTGTCCACTACACTGCCCTTGGCTCTATGACCACCCCCTAGAGGTTGGTTGAGCGCCTCTGGGGTTCAAAGCCTTGTGTGAGAGGCTGAGGATGAGGCGAGGGTGGCACAGTCTGCCCTCCTGGGGCACACAGTCTAGGGGGACAGCCCCTAAAATGGAGACCTCACTGCGTGGTCTCTGAGCTCACGGGGAAGTGGGAGGAGCTATGGGGACCAAGAGGTCCTGACCAGACCAGGAGGTGGGAGAAGGCCCAGGGGGAAGTGATGTCTGGGGTGGGGGGGGGGGGGGGGGGGGGGGGGG
>NW_025803043.1:3196-3573 GCF_021613505.1 Equus quagga
GGGGGGGGGGGGGGGGGGGGGGGGGGGGGGGGGGGGGGGGGGGGGGCAGTGGAGAGACATAAAGAGGCCGCGGAGGATGGACAGCACAGGCTGCGGTGTAGGTCCAGTTAAAGGGTTTGATTTTACCCTCAGGGCAGGAGAGTGACACAGTTAGGCTGGCCTTTTCCAGCGTTAGGTTAGGCTGCAGCTCAGGGAATGGATCATGGAGAGAAGTGACAGGATAAGGGCAGCCAGGTGGGCAAGAGATGGGATAGGGGGGTAGGCTTGGACGAGGCAGTGGGGGTGGGGTGGAGAGAGGCCAGTGGCTGCTCACGGGTGCAGGTGAGCAGGAAGAGGCTGAGAGGTGGGGCTGTGGATGGGTGAGGTGAGCTGAGGGT
>NW_025803044.1:0-1384 GCF_021613505.1 Equus quagga
CAAATCCCAGATGGGCCACTTCCCTGCCCTGGTCTCTTAGGAGACCCCCTTACCTCTTGGCACCAACTCCTCACCCCCACTGGGACCCTCAGCTCACCTCACCCATCCACAGCCCCACCTCTCAGCCTCTTACTGCTCACCTGCACCCGTGAGCAGCCACTGGCCTCTGTCCACCCCACCCCTACTGCCTCGTCCAAGCCCACCCCCCCATCCTATCTCTTGCCCACCTGGCTGCCCTTATCCTGTCACTTCTCTCCATGATCCATTCCCTGAGCTGCAGCCAGACCTAACTCTGGAAAAGGCCAGCCTAACTGTGTCACTCTCCTGCCCTGAGGGTAAAATCAAACCCTTTAACTGGACCTACACCGCAGCCTGTGCTGTCCACCCTCCGCGGCCTCTTTATGTCTCTGCACCGCCCCCCCCCCCCCGCCGACATCACTTCCCCCCGGGCCTTCTCCCACCCCCTGGTCTGGTCGAGGCCTCCTGGTCCCCATAGCGCCTCCCACTTCCCTCCTCACCTCGGGTCCTCTGCTCTTCTTCTGCGTGATTGTCACCCAAGGGCTTGAAGCGACACTGGAACTGGGGAGAAGATTCCGTGAAGGCCTTGTCCAGTGCCAGTGCCACCTCAGCAAGGAGGTAGGGATGCTAGGCTGCCCAGGATCTCCCCTTCCCAGGCCCCTACCCATGCCCCTAAATGGAGGCCAGAGACCACCTTGTTGCTTTACCGGATTCTGTCCTCAGAACGCACAGCCTGTGCTCACAGCTCTGAGACTCCAAGGGACCCAGTGAGGGCCCGGCTCTGACGCTGGCTTTGGTCAGATCTGCTGGCTGACTCAGCTCACACGGGCGTCCACCATGAGGACCTGTCTGAGTTCAGTGGTTTTCCATGGTGACAGCTGGTGGAGCCAAGCCCAGCTACCTCCCCACACACATCGTCCTGGTCAGAAACAGGCACATTGGAGATGCTTTTTCTTGAGTGGCATCACGGAGCCACAGGAGGAGTCCTGGGCCTCTGCATCCTGGCCATTTCTCTGCCCACTGTGCCCTATGGTGTCATTAGACTGATAGCTCAGTGAGTGTGGGCCTTGATTGACCCCTGACTCTGATGTTACAGAAGGTGGATGACAGAAGCCACATGGCTGAGCGGACTTTCTGGGTCCTCTGTGGGGCCTCGGTGACATGGCTTAATTCCTGGTTTTGAGGAAGTGGCAGTGAGGAAATTCCTGCTTTGTAAACCTCCAGAAGGTCTTTTTGAACACAGAGCCATCTGCAGTGTGGAAATGAACACCGCCAACCAAATGAGAAAGGCAAAGGCTATTTCTTCAGAGCTTGCTCCCGCAAGGGAGGCAGCCGCCAGCACCTGCATTTCAGCAGAGCCTCAAAG
>NW_025803045.1:0-1384 GCF_021613505.1 Equus quagga
CTTTGAGGCTCTGCTGAAATGCAGGTGCTGGCGGCTGCCTCCCTTGCGGGAGCAAGCTCTGAAGAAATAGCCTTTGCCTTTCTCATTTGGTTGGCGGTGTTCATTTCCACACTGCAGATGGCTCTGTGTTCAAAAAGACCTTCTGGAGGTTTACAAAGCAGGAATTTCCTCACTGCCACTTCCTCAAAACCAGGAATTAAGCCATGTCACCGAGGCCCCACAGAGGACCCAGAAAGTCCGCTCAGCCATGTGGCTTCTGTCATCCACCTTCTGTAACATCAGAGTCAGGGGTCAATCAAGGCCCACACTCACTGAGCTATCAGTCTAATGACACCATAGGGCACAGTGGGCAGAGAAATGGCCAGGATGCAGAGGCCCAGGACTCCTCCTGTGGCTCCGTGATGCCACTCAAGAAAAAGCATCTCCAATGTGCCTGTTTCTGACCAGGACGATGTGTGTGGGGAGGTAGCTGGGCTTGGCTCCACCAGCTGTCACCATGGAAAACCACTGAACTCAGACAGGTCCTCATGGTGGACGCCCGTGTGAGCTGAGTCAGCCAGCAGATCTGACCAAAGCCAGCGTCAGAGCCGGGCCCTCACTGGGTCCCTTGGAGTCTCAGAGCTGTGAGCACAGGCTGTGCGTTCTGAGGACAGAATCCGGTAAAGCAACAAGGTGGTCTCTGGCCTCCATTTAGGGGCATGGGTAGGGGCCTGGGAAGGGGAGATCCTGGGCAGCCTAGCATCCCTACCTCCTTGCTGAGGTGGCACTGGCACTGGACAAGGCCTTCACGGAATCTTCTCCCCAGTTCCAGTGTCGCTTCAAGCCCTTGGGTGACAATCACGCAGAAGAAGAGCAGAGGACCCGAGGTGAGGAGGGAAGTGGGAGGCGCTATGGGGACCAGGAGGCCTCGACCAGACCAGGGGGTGGGAGAAGGCCCGGGGGGAAGTGATGTCGGCGGGGGGGGGGGGGCGGTGCAGAGACATAAAGAGGCCGCGGAGGGTGGACAGCACAGGCTGCGGTGTAGGTCCAGTTAAAGGGTTTGATTTTACCCTCAGGGCAGGAGAGTGACACAGTTAGGCTGGCCTTTTCCAGAGTTAGGTCTGGCTGCAGCTCAGGGAATGGATCATGGAGAGAAGTGACAGGATAAGGGCAGCCAGGTGGGCAAGAGATAGGATGGGGGGGTGGGCTTGGACGAGGCAGTAGGGGTGGGGTGGACAGAGGCCAGTGGCTGCTCACGGGTGCAGGTGAGCAGTAAGAGGCTGAGAGGTGGGGCTGTGGATGGGTGAGGTGAGCTGAGGGTCCCAGTGGGGGTGAGGAGTTGGTGCCAAGAGGTAAGGGGGTCTCCTAAGAGACCAGGGCAGGGAAGTGGCCCATCTGGGATTTG
>NW_025803046.1:0-2907 GCF_021613505.1 Equus quagga
CCTTGCTGGAGCAAGCTCTGAAGAAATAGCCTTTGCCTTTCTCATTTGGTTGGTCGTGTTCATTTCCACACTGCAGATGGCTCTGTGTTCAAAAAGACCTTCTGGAGGTTTACAAAGCAGGAATTTCCTCACTGCAACTTCCTGAAAACCAGGAATTAAGCCATGTCACCGAGGCCCCACAGAGGACCCAGAAAGTCCGCTCAGCCATGTGGCTTCTGTCATCCACCTTCTGTAACTTCAGAGTCAGGGGTCAGCCACGGCCCACATTCACTGAGCTATCAGTCTAATGACACCATAGGGCACAGTTGGCAGAGCAATGGCCAGGATGCAGAGGCCCAGGACTCCTCCTGCGGCTCCGTGATGCAACCCAAAGTAAAGCATCTCCAATGTCCGTTTCTGACCAGGACGATGTGTGTAGGGAGGTAGCAGGGCTCGGCTCCACCAGCTGTCACCATGGAAAACCACTGAACTCAGAAAGGTTCTCACAGTGGAGGCCTGTGTGAGCCGAGTCAGCCAGCAGATCTGACCAAAGCCAGCATCAGAGCCAGGCCCTCACTGGGTCCCTTGAAGTCTCAGAGCTGTGAGCACAGGCGGCGCATTCTGAGGACAGAGTCTGGTAAAGCAACAAGGTGGTCTCTGGCCTCCGTTTAGGGGCATGGGTAGGGGCCTGGGAAGGGGAGATCCCGGGCAGCCCAGCATCCCTACCGCCCTGCTGAGGTGGCACTGGCACTAGACAAGGCCTTGGCAGAATGTTCTCCCCAGTTCCGGTGTCACTTCAAGCCTTTGGGTGACAATCATGCAGGGGAAGAGCAGAGGACCCGATGTGAGGATGTGGCAGGTGGCACCACCAGCTTCCCCACTGCCAGTGTCCTGACACCCACAGGCCTGTTTGTCTGTACCTGTCTGGGACCGAAAATTGTCACACTGCTGGGTTGAGCATTTTAAGTCAGGACATCTGAAACCAAAGGAACGGATGTGAGCTTTTCCCCAGTGACCATGAGGAGAGCTCAGGCCAGGCACTGGGCACCATCCCAGTTAGCCCACAACACCACGTCAGTCCATCTTATTATGAGCCCCAATTCAGAGGAGGAAACTGAGGCTCTGAGAGGAGAAGCCTCTTGTGCAAGGTCACAGGCTGTCAGAGATGGGCTCACATGGGACCTCAAGAGCGTCCCCAAAGGTTCAGGGCTGTAGGCCATGGTGGCAGGGCCCCCTCGCACACCCCACTGTGCCACTCACTGCAGGATCTTCTTGATCACCTGGGTCTTCAATCATGGACTTCCCCATGTGGCTGGGCTGGGCGAAGGACTCGGGGGCGACCATGTCTACCCTGACCTCCTCTTCAAGGGCTTCTGAAGACACCAGGATGTCACTCTCCACCTCCAGGTCAGTCAAAATGCTATCTTGCAGGCCAGAGAGAAGGGCCTAAGTGTGTAGGCCCAGCATAGGTGCCAGGGAGGCAGGCAGGCTGGGTTCACATTCCAGCACCACCTTGCCCAGGTGTGGTGGTGGAGGCCAGCCGCCTGACCTCTTTGAGCCTTTACTCTCCCATCTGAAAAGTGGCAATGATCATATCTTTGTTAGAGGGCCATTCATTCATTCATTCATGCATGCACGCTGGCCTTCAAAAATGTTTCCTGAGCTCCTGCTCTCTGCAGGGCTCTGCCTGGGCCCTGGGACACAGGGTGAAGAGGCCACATGTGACCCTTGTCCTCATGGGGCTTACAGTCTAGTCAGAGAGACAGACATTTAACATACAGTTTTGCAAATAAATGTTTGGTCAAAATTGGGACCAGAGCTGTGAAGGAAAATTTCCAGCATCTTCTATGAGACTGAGGGTCGTGGACCTGTAAGCCTGGGTGGTAGATCTGACCAAATGGACAGGTGAATGAGTGAATGTGTGGACGAGGGAATGGCCATCTCCCCCTCAAGGTCCCTCGGGCCTTAGAGAAAGGGTTGGAGTGGAGCCCATAACGAGCGCTTCGCGAGGCTGGTCCTCATGTCACTCTGAGTCTTGTCTCAGCAGTGGACAGTAAGAGGCAAGGGCCCAGTTGGACTCCTGGTCCCTCTGGTGGGTGCAGTGCTGGTGGGGCGATGGAGGCTCAGTGTCGGGAGAATCCTGGGAGAACCTCCACATAGAAAGAAGGGGTGGTTCCAAACGTGGCCGTGAGAGGCAGGGCCTGAAGAGTGGCGAGAGCAGAACTCGAGTGGTGTCCACTACACTGCCCTAGGCTCTATGACCACCCTCCAGAGGTTGGTTGAGCGCCTCTGGGGTTCAAAGCCTTGTGTGAGGGACTGAGTATGGGGCGAGGGCGGCACAGTCTGCCCTCTTGGGGCACACGGTCTAGGGGGACAGCCCCTAAAATGGAGACCTCACTGCATGGTCTGTGGGCTCACGGGGAAGTGGGAGGCGCTATGGGGACCGAGAGGTCCTGACCAGACCAGGGGATGGGAGAAGGCCCAGGGGGAAGTGATGTCTTGAGCGGGGGGAAGTGCAGAGACATAAAGAGGCCACGGAGGGTGGACAGCAGAGGCTGCGGTGTAGGTCCAGTTAAAGGGTTTGATTTTACCCTCAGGGCAGGAGAGTGACACAGTTAGGCTGGCCTTTTCCAGCATTAGGTCTGGTGGCCACTCAAGGAATGGATCATGGAGAGAAGTGACAGGATAAGGGCAGCCAGGTGGGCAAGAGACGGGATCAGAGGGTGGACTCGGATGAGGCGGTGGGGGTGGGGTGGAGAGAGGCCAGTAGCTGCTCACGGGTGCAGGTGAGCAGGAAGAGGCTGAGAGGTGGGGCTGTGGATGGGCGAGGTGAGCTGAGGGTCCCTATGGGGGTGAGGAGTTGGTGCCAAGAGGTAAGGGAGTCTCCTAAGAGACCAGGGCAGGGAAGTGGCCCATCTGGGATTTGAA
>NW_025803047.1:0-1325 GCF_021613505.1 Equus quagga
AAGTTCTCTTCCATTGATTGAGAGATTGTCATGTCTGTCGAAGTCCTCGGGCCACTTTCCTTTTGTGTGGAGCTGTGAGGGCCCCTCCCTACCATCAGGGGGCTGTCCTGTGCATTTGATTAATTGTGGGTAAAATCTTTTGAAATAGTAAGGTTCAGGGGTGCATTGCTAACAGTGACTCTTGGAGGTGCAACAGTTCTCAGCCCCTGGGTGTTCTGGAGTCTCTTCCAGCTCTGAGACCTTCGAGGCTGGATCTGGCTGGGCCTAGCCTTCTGCCTTTGGCCCATAGTTTATCTTGGCCACTGTTAGAGGCCTGGTCAGAGGGCGTTGTCACAGAGGTTGAATCTGAAACATCCTGTGTGACTTGGGCCTTTGGGGTCGGGTTAGTGTGGCCTTAGTTTCTGTTTTTGGCCCTACAAGTGACTGTCACTGGGTTGTTCAAATCCAGAGTCAAGGTCAGGTTCAGCTCTGAATGCTCGAGTGGAGTGGGAGAGGCAGGAAAGTGGAGGGGAGGGCCACAGTATGTTGAGTCAGCTAGTTAGGGGAGTACCAGTTTTTCCTAGAAATTTCCAGCATTCTCAGTTTGGACCTGTGCCTGTAATTGTAAGGCCGGGCTCATGTTTTCTTCTTCTTTTTTTTGTTTTATTGAGTTAATGATAGGTTACAATCTTGTGAAATTTCAGTTGTACATTATTGTTTGTCAGTTGTGTTGTAGGTGCACCACTTCGCCCTTTGTGCCCACCCCCCACCCCACCTTTCCCCTGGTAGCCACTAATCTGTTCTCTTTGTCCACATTTTAAAATTCCTCATATGAGTGGAGTCATACAGAGATTATCCTTCTCTAACTGGCTTATTTCACTTAACATAATTCCCTCAAGGTCCATCCATGTTGTTGCAAATGGAATGACTTTGTTCTGTTTTACAGCTGAGTAGTATTCCATTGTATATATGTACCACATCTTCTTTATCCATTCATCTGTTGATGGGCACTTAGCTTGCTTCCATGTCTTGGCTATTGTAAACAGTGCTGCAATAAACATTGGGGTGCATAGGACTTTTGGAATTGCTGACTTCAAGCTCTTTGGGTAGATACCCAGTAGTGGAATGGCTGGATCGTATGGTAGTTCTATTTTTAATTTTTTGAGGAATCTCCATAATGTTTTCCATAGTGGCTGCACTAGGTTGCATTCCCACCAGCAGTGTATGAGGGTTCCTTTTTCTCCACAACCTCTCCAACATTTGTTCCTATTAGTTTTAGATATTTTCGTCATTCTAATGGGTGTAAGGTGATATCTTAGTGTAGGGTTGATTTGCATTTCCCTGAT
>NW_025803048.1:0-1054 GCF_021613505.1 Equus quagga
CTTCTCCCGGATCTTGGCTCTCATCTTCCCTGCTTCGTTTGCACTCCATTATATCTTAGCAGATGTCCCCTCCAGTATTTTGTTTGCTTTCTGGTTGTTTGCAGTGGAGGAGTTGGTTGGAATGACCTCATCTGTCATTACTGAAGCAGCTGTCCCAGCCTGTTCTGTCTCTGTGTGAGCTTGGCCACTTTGCTGTCCTCCTTTCCTCAGTTTCATCATCTGTAAAATGGGTCCTAGTGAAGAAGCTCATAATATTAGCAGCGAGCATTCAGTTTGTCCTTACCAAGATCCGGGCACTGGGCCGAGGACTTGCATTTTCAGTTCATCCTCCTGCTAGGCCTATGAGGTGTTTCTTGGCCAAAGGAACTGAGCTGAGAGATAGCTGCACAGCGAAAAATCAGAACTGGAACTCTGGTCTGTCCTGCTCCAAATCCTGTGACTTGTTTCCTGTCCCCCTGACAGGATGGAAGGAGGCAGTCAATACGAGAACACTTTCAAAAGCTCCAGGCAGGCGGTGGAAACACCTGTGGGATAGATTCACGGGACGGTCCCTGGTGTTGGGTGGGGACTGGGCGAGGTGCTGTCTCATCCTAATTTGTTTGCTCCACAGAACAAGCTGAAGCATAAGTTGACTGTCATGTACGGTCAGATCAATGGTGCATCGAGAGCGCTGGAGGATGTGAGAGCCAGGCAGCAGGATGTGCGGGTGAGTGACAGGGCTCTACCGGCAGCCCGGCCTTGGAGGCCTCCAGGCAGGACAGTCTCAGCTTTGACCTCCACAAGGCTTGTGTCAGGTCCGCTTGCAAGTGTCAGAATGAAACGTCAACCTTGCGAAACGTACAAAAAACTGTGTGCACAGGAGAGAGCCTTCACAGACCCAAACTGAAAACTGCAAGCAGGCCCAACTTTTAGGGGCGGGGTGGGGGGGGCCATTAAAAATTACAGTTAAAGTTAAAAAGTAGTAATATAAAAAGTGGTTAGGTTTAAGTGGGAGAAAAACGGGAAGCGGAAGTGTATGCTCACTAGAGTGCCTCTATTTCTAAAAAGGAAGTGT
>NW_025803049.1:0-9608 GCF_021613505.1 Equus quagga
AAAAGGAGACCTCTATAAACTTGGTTTCCCAGGAGCATAAAATCAACCTGTGGGTACATCAGACATAAGGCCAAAGGCAGGCTGGGGGGAGATGCGGAGATTCCACCACGCACGGTGAAGAGCTTAATCTTTATTCTGGAAGCAGTGGGAAGCATTGAATCTTCTTTGTTCAGAAGAGTGACTTGAACACAATTGTTATGTAGAAAAAATATTTCATAGATGGAATTGGGCCTGCTGGCTAACTGAATTGGATGGAAAGAGGGGAAAGCGGAAGCCGATGTTTCCAGCTGTAAGGCTTGAAGCCTGAGACCTGGGGCCGACAGTGACGGCTTGGACGGGTCTAGAGAGAGAGAAGGAGGAATCCGGAAACGCAGAAGGAAGGTGATGAGTAAGCTGGACTCGAGCTGCGCTCCAGCAGTCGAACACTGTCCACTCTGGGAAACTTGACATGGATCTTTTTCAGAGGAAAGACTTTAAAAAGAAAAGAGAGAAAGAGTGCCTGTACCTGTGAAGCTGACACAATTCTTCTAAGCTTCAGATTTCCTAAACCAGTATTAGATTTTCGAGGTCACGTTTAGACGGTTAAGTTTGGACAAAGACTAAACTGGGTCTCTGAAGAAAGCCCTATCAAAGGATCAGAAGATCCGAGACGCACATCCGAGAAGCTTCGCCCGCAGATGGGGCGGAAGTGTCTTGAGTCACTGTGAAGCGCGTCCTAGAGCATGCGCGGAGCTCGGCAGGTTACAGAGTTCGTGGTTCCTGTGACTGGGAGCTGCTCGTCTTGTCTGAAGCTGCTTCCTAACCGATGTAACCGCGGTGAAGACAGCAGGGAGGCGCGGCTCTGTGCAGGGAGGGGCACCGTTAGAGACGCCACTGTTCTTCCGTGCGAAGCTTTGTTAGAGTTTCAAATTTTATTTCCAGCTTTATTGAGGTATAATCGACAAAGAAAAATTGTATATATTTAAGATGTACCTTGTGATATTTTAATATATGTATATATTGTGAAACGACTACCACAATCAAGCTAATTAACACATCCATCTCCTCGCATAGTTACCATTCATACGTGTGTGTGGCGAGAACGCTTAAGATCTACTCTCGTAGCACATTTCGAGCATACAACACAGCGTTGGTAACTATCGTCACCATGTTGATCCCCAGAAACTACTCGTCCTGCATAACTGAGAACGTGTACCATTGGCAAAGTTCTTCCCGGCTGCCCCACAACTTCCATCCTAATCTCTGCTTCTGTGATCTCCACTTTTTCAGGTTCCACTCAAAAGTGATACCATGCAGTAACTGTCTTTCCATGGGCAAAAGCATTTAACTGAATCAGATTTGAGTTTCTGGACACACATCTCCCCTCATCCTTATGGTATGTTTTTTACTTTTATGTATTTTTAGAGATTAACACGTCTTTCTGTCATGCTTGTGGGCAGTAATGTCATAAAGTGACATAATGACCTATCAACACATAGAAATGCTTATCATTTGCAAAATATTTCCACAAAACCTCTGGTTACGTAGAGTACAGTTGTATTTCACTATTTTACAACCGAGAAAACTGAGGTTCAGAGCCAGCGAAGCCTACGATCCCATTCATCCAGGATTGGAATCCAGATCCCTTACCTCCAGACTCCCTGCTCGTTGCAATATACCAGAGCCCCCACCTTGCTCGTGGGGTCGTGTCACAACAGTGAAGCTCCCAGTTGTGGGCAGCTCCAGCCTCCAGATGGAGGTCCACGGAGGAGCTGGGTGGTAACAGGGCCTTGAAGCGCTTATGTGGCAGCTGGGACAACATCATGCATTTGAAACATCTCTCCTGAAACGCAGCTGGTGCAGGGCCAGGATTTACAGTTCGCATCTTTGTAGCTCACCTAGAGAGCCACACTGAGAGACGTGTCCTCCTGCCCTATGCCCTCGACGCTGGGGAGGACTTGACCCTTATTTTTTATCTCCTGAGGGAATCCAGGAGCCTCCTTAAGACAGAGGTTAGAGTGGATCCATTCTGGAGGTCCTGCTCTAGCCATGGCCTAACATGTATAACATCTCCCACAATGATGAGTACTGTTCTAAATGTTGCTATAAATACTACAAACAGCCACTTCTTGGCACCCAGTGAGCACTCAGGAAGGCTTACTGTTCGCCAAGCGCAGAGCCAGCCTTTTACATGCATCACCTCCACAATCTTAGGAAGTCTGGCAATGGCCCCCGTTTTGTACAGATGAGAGGCATATCTGGGGGACATTAGGTAACACTACTCACGTCACAGAGTTTGAAGCCATGTGTGTCTCACTCCAGAGCCTGGAAGGCCATTGCGAGATTTGTGACTGACTGCTAGCATCGTTGGTTTCCGGTGGAGCAGGCTTTCTACTAACCACATCTCTTTTCCTCAAGCTGCATCCCTCATCCTGCCTAGAAGCTTCCAATTTTAGTTTGCCTTTCCCTCCTCAGGTCCAGGGAGATCACTGAAGTCAATGCATTTCTCAGGCCCCTCCTACTGAGCATCTGTTGGATTACCTGAAAACTGTAGAGAAATTGTTCAGTACAATGGCGTGAGCTTGGGATTTCTCACAAGAAGATCGAGGTTTGAATCACGTTTCTTCCGCCTCAGGGCCCTGAGTTGGCTTTCTAGTGGTAAACTGGAGATGAGAGTAATTAGTCCTGCCCTAGAGTGTGTGAGGATTAACAAAGTAGTGAGATGATGGGTGTACACGTGCATTGTCACAATACCAGTGCTGCTCGGCGTGACAAATAGTTGATGTCGTCTGATAGCTTGCTAAAGGTTTGAGACTTTTTTTCAAAATGTCAAAGACATCTGTCTTCTAAAAGGTATCCATTTTTAAGATTTCTGGAAATCCTTTCGTCCATGTAATTTTAGTTATTGTTGTTCAGCTTTTACATTATTTTACGCTTATAGGCCATAAAACTTGTCTTACTGATAGGGGACTAAACAGTCTGATGTCTGGGATTGTAAAGGAAAATGGCACTTTATAGAAGCCATTTCAAAGTTTACCTGACAGAAAGTGCAGTTGCCTGCCCTTATCCTAAGAATAACTTTTTTTCTAATTATAAAAGCAATATGTGATTATTTTGAAAGATTAAAAAAATAAAGAAGACAGTGACAACCATCATGATACCACCCTCCTGCAGTAACCACTGCTGGCCGCTGCACCCTTCGCCCCTTCTCTTCTTCGTTAGATGTCACATGACATCTTGTGGAGATTATACCATGCGTGTGCAACTCGTGGTTCTCCTTTCCTATATTACAAAATCGTTTAAAACCCTAGAAATATTTTAATGGTCATATAATATTCCTACAAATGAATTTTAATAATTTATGAACCATTATCCCACCGACTATGTTGATTTTTCCTTTGTATCCATCCATTTTATTAACTTCTAAATTCCTAGAAGTGGAATTATGAAATCAAAAGGTCTTAATTCCTATTTGCCACCAGATAGGTTCTAGTTTCAATTTGCTACAAGAAAAATAATTATATCAATTTTCACACCAATTTGAGAATGCATCTCTTAGAACACTCTAACCAGAATTGAGTATGCTCATTTTTAACTTTAACTTGCATAATTTGATGTCTGATTTTATTAATTATCAGTAGCTCCTCTTACTTCTATGCTCTGCTCATTCACTTTTATGTATTTCAGTGTTTTTAACTGATTTGAATGAATTTTCTACATATAACGGTTATTTAATCATTTCTCTCTCATGTTTGAGTAAAGAGCTTCCCAGACTATTATTTTTTCCTTTAGTATTATGTGCTTTTCTTAACATTAAGAACTTTTAATTTTTATGCAATCAAAACTAGTGGCATTTTTCGTGTAATTTCTTCTATTACTTTTATTTATATTATTTATTTATTTTATTTTTAAAATTTCAGGTGTATGTCGTAATATATTTCAAATTCTGTGTGGATTACATCATGTTCACCAGCAAAGACTAATTACAATCCATCCCCACACACATGCGCCTAAACAGCCCTTGGCCCTCCTCCCTCTCCGGCAACCACCAACCCAATCTCTGTTGCTACATTTGTTTGTCGTCGTTTTTATCTTCTGCTTATGAATGAGATCATATGGTATTTGACTTTCTCCCTCTGACTTATTTCACTTAGCTTAATACCCTCAAGGTCCATCCATGTTGTCACAAATGGCCGGATCTCATCGTTCTTATGGCCGAGTAGTATTCCATTGTGTATGTACACCACATCCTCTTTATCCATTCGTCCCTTGATGGGCACCTAGGTTTCTTCCAAGTCTTGGCTACTGTGAATAATGCTGCAATGAACATAGGGGTGCATGTATCTTTATGCATTCGTGTTTTCAAGTTCTTTGGATAAATGCCCAGCAGTGGAATAACTGGATCATATGGTAGATCTATTCTTAATTTTTTTTTTTGAGGAAGATTAGCCCTGAGCTCACTACTGCCAATCCTCCTCTTTTTGCTGAGGAAGACTGGCCCTGAGCTAACATCCATGCCCATCTTCCTCTACTTTATATGTGGGATGCCTACCGCAGCATGGCTTTGCCAAGTGGTGCCATGTCCACACCCAGGATCCAAACCGGCGAACCCCAGGCCACTGAGAAGCAGAACGTGCAAACTTAACCACAGCGCCACCAGGCCGACCCCTATTCTTAATTTTTTGAGGAATCTCTGTACTGTTTTCCATAGTGGCTGCACCAGTTTGCACTCCCACCAGCAGTGTACAAGGGTTCCCTTCTCTCCACATCCTCTCCAACATTTGTTGTTTCCTGTTTTGTTAATGATAGCCATTTTGATGGGAGTGAGGTGATGTCTCATTGTAGTTTTGATTTGCATTTGCATGATAATTAGTGATGCTGAACATCTTTTCATGTGCCTGTTGGCCATCTGTATATCTTCTTTGGAGAAATCTCTGTTCAGATCTTTTGCCCAATTTTTAATTAAGTTGTTGGTTTTTTTGTTGTTGAGATGTATGAGTTCTTTGTATATTTTGGATATTAACTCCTTATCTGATATATGGTTTACAAATATCTTCTCCGAAGTATTAGGTCGTCTTTTCATTTTGTTGATGGTTTCCTTTGCTGTGCAGAAGCTTTTTAGTTTGACGTAGTTCATTTGTTTATTTTTTCTTTTATTTCCCTTGCTCAGTGAGGTAGGATGCTTGAAAAAGACGCCCGATTTGAAAATGACTCATGTCTAAGAGCATACTGCCTATATTTTCTTCTAGAAATTTAATGGTTTCAGCTCTTATATTCAAGTCTTTCATCCATTTTGAGTTGACTTTTGTGTATGGTATAAGATAATGGTCTACTTTCATTCTGTTGCATGTAGCTGTCCTGTTTTCCCGACACCATTTTTTGAAGAGACTCTCCTTTCTCCATTGTATGTTCCTGGCTCCTCTGTTGAAAATTAGCTGTCCATATATGTGTGGGTTTATTTCTGGGCTCACAATTCTGTTCCATTGATCTGTGTTTTTGTGCCAGTACCATGCTGTTTTGGTTACTATAGTTCGTTAATATATTTTGAAATGAGAGAGTGTGATACCTCCAGCTTTGTTCTTTATTCTTTTTTTGGGTCTTTTGTTGTTCCATATAAATTTTAGGATTCTTTGTTCTATTTCTGTGAAAAGTGTTGTTGGAAGTTTGATAGGGATTGCGTTGAATCTATAGATGCTTTAGGAAGTATGGACATTTTAACTATGTTAATTCTTCCAATCCAATAGCACAGAATATCTTTCCATTTCTGTGTGTCTTCTTTGATTTCTTTCAACAATGTTTTATAGTTTTCAGTGTGTAGATCTTTCACCTCTTTGGCTAAGTTTATTCCTGGGGGTTTTATTCTTTTTGTTATAATTGTAAATGGGATTGCATTCTTCATTTCTCTTTCTGCTACTTCGCTGTTAGTATATAAAAATGCAACTGATTTTTCTATGTTGATATTGCATCCTACAACTTGACTGTATTCATTTGTTATTTCTTAAAGTTTTTTGGTGGATTCTTTAGGGTTTTCTATATGCAAAATCATGGCATCTGCAAATAGTGACGGTTTCACTTATTCTTTCCCAATTTGGATCGCTTTATTTCTTTTTCTTGCCTGATTGTTCTGGCTATGACTTTCAATACTATGTTAAATAAAAGTCGTGAAAGTGACCATCCTTGTCTGGTTCCTGTTTGAGGGATAGCTTTCAGTTTTTCTCCATCGAGAATGATATTAGCTGTGGTTATGTCATAGATGGCCTTTATTATGTTGAGGTACTTTCCTTCTATACCCATTTTATTCAGAGTTTTTTATCATAAATGGATCTTGTCAATATCTTGTTATATCTTGTCAAATGCTCTATCTGCATTTATTGAGATGATCATGTGATTTTTATTCTTCATTTTGTTAATGTGGTGTATCACGTTGATTGATTTGCAGATGTTGAACCATCCCTGCATCCCTGGAATAAACCCCACTAGATCATGATGTATGATCTTTTTAATGTATTGTTGTATTCGATTTGCTAGTGTTTTGTTGAGGATTTTTGCATTAATGTTCATCAGTGATGTTGGCCTGTAATTTTATTTTTTTGTGTTGTCGTCTGGTGTTGGTGTCTGGGTAATGCTGACTTTGTAGAATGAGTTAGGAAGCCTCCCCTCCTCTTCAATTTTTTGGAAGAGTTTGAGAAGGATAGGTATTAAGTTTTCTTTGAATGTTTGGTAGAATTCACCAGGGAAGCTGTCTGGTCCTGGACTTTTATATTTTGGGAGGTTTTTGATTACTGTTTCAATCTCCTTACTGGTGATTCGTCTATTCAAATTCTCTATTTCTTCTTGATACAGTTTTGGAAGGCTCTATGATTCTAAGAATTTATCCATTTCTTCTAGATTATCCAATTTGCTGGCATATAGCTTTTTGTAGTATTCTCTTATAATCTTTTGTATTTCTGAGGTGTCCGTTGTAATTTCTCTTCTTTCATTTCTGATTTTATTTATTTGAGCCTTCTCTCTTTCTCTTGGTGAGTATAGCTAAAGGT
This sequence comes from Equus quagga, assembly GCF_021613505.1. Classification (NCBI taxonomy): domain Eukaryota; kingdom Metazoa; phylum Chordata; class Mammalia; order Perissodactyla; family Equidae; genus Equus; species Equus quagga. The sequence goes on from NW_025803049.1 coordinate 7,017, forward strand.
TTGTCAATTTTATTTTTCTTTTCACAGAACCAGCTCTTGGTTTCATTGATTTTTTTCTGTTTTTTTAGTCTCCATTTCATTTATTTCTGCTCTGATTTTTATTATTTCCTTCCTTCTGCTGATTTGGGGCTTTGTTTGTTCTTCTTTTTCCAGTTCCTTTAGGTGCACTGTTAGTGTTCATTTGGGATTTTTCTTGTTTGTCGAGGCAGACCTGAATTGCTATAAACATCCCTCTGAGAACTGCTTTTGCTGTATCCCATAGATTTTGGCACGCTGTATTTTCATTTTCATTTGTCTCCAGGTATTTTTTTATTTTTCCTTTGATTTCTTCATTGACGCAGTCGTTGTTCAGTAGCATTTTGTTTAATCTCCACATATTTGTGGCTTTTCTGATTTTCTTTCTGTAGTTGATTTCTATTTCATACCTTTGTGGTCAGAAAAGATGCTAGGTATTATTTCAGTCTTCTTAAATTTATTGAGACTTGTCTTGAGGCGTAATATGTGGTCAATCCTGGAGAATGTTCCATGAGCATTTGAAAAGAATGTGTATTCTGTGATTTTTTGATGGAATGTTCTGTATATATCCACTAAGTCCATCTGGTCTGATGTGTCCTTTAAGGCCAGTGTTTCTTTATTGATCTTCTGTTTGAATGATCTATCCATCATTGTAAGTGGAGTGTTAAAGTCCCCTACTATTATTGTGTTACCGTCTATTTTTCCTTTTGTGTCTGTTAATAACTGCTTTATATATTTAGGTGCTTTTATGTTGGGTGCATAGATATTTACAAGTGTTATATCCTCTTGTTGGATTGTTCCCTTTATCATCATGTAGAGCCTTTCTTTGTCTCTTGTTACAGTTTTTGTTTTAAAGTCTATTTTGCCTGATATAAGTATTGCTACCCCAGCTTTCTTTTCTTTGCTATTTTCATGGAGTATCTTTTTCCATCCTTTCAGTTTCAATTTGTGAGTCTCTGTACTATGAAGTGTGTATTTTGTTTGCAGCATATATATGTGTCTTGAGTTTTTGTCCAATCGGCCACTCTATGCCTTTTGATTGGAGCATTTAATCCATTAACATTTATAGTGGCTATTGATAAATATGTATTTATTGCCATTTTGTTACTTTTTTCTGGATGTTTTCATAGCTGTTCTTTGTTCCTTTCTTCTTCTCTTGCTCTCTTCCCTTGTGGCTTGATGGCTTCCTTTAGTAATATGTTTTTTTTCCTCTTACTTATTTATTTATTATAGGTTTCTGGTTTCTGATTACCATGAGGTTCTTATAAATATTCTATGTACGTAGCAATCTATATTGAATTGATGGTCTCTTTAGTTTGACCTCTTTCTAAAAGTTGTAGTTTTTTTACTCCTCTCCTCCTACATTTTATGCTTTTGAAGTCATATCTAATCTCTTGTTTTGTGTGTGTCTATCCATTACCCTCTTATCTTTGAAATAGGTAAGTGTAGTACTTTTGTCTTTTAACCTTCATATTATCTTCATAGGTTGTTGATCTGCTACCTTTACGATATTTTTCCCTTTACCAGTGATTTTATTGCCTTTTTTGGGATAATTTTCTTACTCCTATTTGTGGTCTTCTCTTTCCCTGTTAAATAAGTCCCTTCAGCATTTCTTGTAGAAGTGGTTGCTTGGTGATAAACTCTTTTCATTTTTTCTTGTCTGGGAAACTTTTTATTGCTCTTTCCATTCTGCATGATAACCTTGCCAGATAGAGTATTCTTGGCTGTAGGTTTTTTCCTTTTAGCACTTTATATAAGTGATGCCACTCTCTTCTAGCCTGTAGGGTTTTCACTGAGAAGTCCATTGATAGCCTTTTGGGCTTTCCTTTGTATGTCGCTTGTTGCCTTTCTCTTGCAGCTTTTAGGATTCTCTCTTTATCTTTAATTTTTGACATTTTAATTATAATGTGTCCTGGTGAGGGCCTCTGTGGGTGTATCTTGTTTGGTGCTCTGTGTGCTTCCTGTACTTGGATGTCTGTTTCCTTCCATAGGTTAGGAAAGTTTTCAGCTACTATTTCTTCAAATAGATTCTCTGCCTTTGTCTCTCTCTTCTCCTTCTGGGACACATATAATACAAATGTTAGTGTGCTTGATCTTGTCCCAGAGTTCCTTTAGACTGTTCTCATTCTTTTTAATTCTTTTTTCTTTTATTTGTTCAGCTTGGGTGATTTCCTCTAGTCTTTCATCCAGCTCACTGATCCATTCTGTATCATCTACTCTGCTATTGAGTCCCTCTAGTGAATTTTCCCTTTCCAGTATTGTATTCTTCATTTCTGATTGGTTCTTTTTTATATTTTCCAATTCTTTATTAATGTTCTCACTATGTTCATCCTGTCTTCTCCCAATATTAATGAACATCCTTATGAGTTTCTGTTTGAACTCTTTGTCTGGTAGATTGCTTATTTCTGTTTCATTTAGTTCTTTTTCTAGAGTTTTGTCCTGTTCCCTTGCTTGGAGCATATTTCTTTGCCTCCTCATTATGGCTCTTTCTTCTTTGCTTATATCTATGTATTAGGTGAGTCAGCTATGTCTCCTGTTTTTGGAGAAGTGGCCTTAGGTAAGAGATGACTTTTGAGG
>NW_025803050.1:0-9608 GCF_021613505.1 Equus quagga
CCTCAAAAGTCATCTCTTACCTAAGGCCACTTCTCCAAAAACAGGAGACATAGCTGACTCACCTAATACATAGATATAAGCAAAGAAGAAAGAGCCATAATGAGGAGGCAAAGAAATATGCTCCAAGCAAGGGAACAGGACAAAACTCTAGAAAAAGAACTAAATGAAACAGAAATAAGCAATCTACCAGACAAAGAGTTCAAACAGAAACTCATAAGGATGTTCATTAATATTGGGAGAAGACAGGATGAACATAGTGAGAACATTAATAAAGAATTGGAAAATATAAAAAAGAACCAATCAGAAATGAAGAATACAATACTGGAAAGGGAAAATTCACTAGAGGGACTCAATAGCAGAGTAGATGATACAGAATGGATCAGTGAGCTGGATGAAAGACTAGAGGAAATCACCCAAGCTGAACAAATAAAAGAAAAAAGAATTAAAAAGAATGAGAACAGTCTAAAGGAACTCTGGGACAAGATCAAGCACACTAACATTTGTATTATATGTGTCCCAGAAGGAGAAGAGAGAGACAAAGGCAGAGAATCTATTTGAAGAAATAGTAGCTGAAAACTTTCCTAACCTATGGAAGGAAACAGACATCCAAGTACAGGAAGCACACAGAGCACCAAACAAGATACACCCACAGAGGCCCTCACCAGGACACATTATAATTAAAATGTCAAAAATTAAAGATAAAGAGAGAATCCTAAAAGCTGCAAGAGAAAGGCAACAAGCGACATACAAAGGAAAGCCCAAAAGGCTATCAATGGACTTCTCAGTGAAAACCCTACAGGCTAGAAGAGAGTGGCATCACTTATATAAAGTGCTAAAAGGAAAAAACCTACAGCCAAGAATACTCTATCTGGCAAGGTTATCATGCAGAATGGAAAGAGCAATAAAAAGTTTCCCAGACAAGAAAAAATGAAAAGAGTTTATCACCAAGCAACCACTTCTACAAGAAATGCTGAAGGGACTTATTTAACAGGGAAAGAGAAGACCACAAATAGGAGTAAGAAAATTATCCCAAAAAAGGCAATAAAATCACTGGTAAAGGGAAAAATATCGTAAAGGTAGCAGATCAACAACCTATGAAGATAATATGAAGGTTAAAAGACAAAAGTACTACACTTACCTATTTCAAAGATAAGAGGGTAATGGATAGACACACACAAAACAAGAGATTAGATATGACTTCAAAAGCATAAAATGTAGGAGGAGAGGAGTAAAAAAACTACAACTTTTAGAAAGAGGTCAAACTAAAGAGACCATCAATTCAATATAGATTGCTACGTACATAGAATATTTATAAGAACCTCATGGTAATCAGAAACCAGAAACCTATAATAAATAAATAAGTAAGAGGAAAAAAAACATATTACTAAAGGAAGCCATCAAGCCACAAGGGAAGAGAGCAAGAGAAGAAGAAAGGAACAAAGAACAGCTATGAAAACATCCAGAAAAAAGTAACAAAATGGCAATAAATACATATTTATCAATAGCCACTATAAATGTTAATGGATTAAATGCTCCAATCAAAAGGCATAGAGTGGCCGATTGGACAAAAACTCAAGACACATATATATGCTGCAAACAAAATACACACTTCATAGTACAGAGACTCACAAATTGAAACTGAAAGGATGGAAAAAGATACTCCATGAAAATAGCAAAGAAAAGAAAGCTGGGGTAGCAATACTTATATCAGGCAAAATAGACTTTAAAACAAAAACTGTAACAAGAGACAAAGAAAGGCTCTACATGATGATAAAGGGAACAATCCAACAAGAGGATATAACACTTGTAAATATCTATGCACCCAACATAAAAGCACCTAAATATATAAAGCAGTTATTAACAGACACAAAAGGAAAAATAGACGGTAACACAATAATAGTAGGGGACTTTAACACTCCACTTACAATGATGGATAGATCATTCAAACAGAAGATCAATAAAGAAACACTGGCCTTAAAGGACACATCAGACCAGATGGACTTAGTGGATATATACAGAACATTCCATCAAAAAATCACAGAATACACATTCTTTTCAAATGCTCATGGAACATTCTCCAGGATTGACCACATATTACGCCTCAAGACAAGTCTCAATAAATTTAAGAAGACTGAAATAATACCTAGCATCTTTTCTGACCACAAAGGTATGAAATAGAAATCAACTACAGAAAGAAAATCAGAAAAGCCACAAATATGTGGAGATTAAACAAAATGCTACTGAACAACGACTGCGTCAATGAAGAAATCAAAGGAAAAATAAAAAAATACCTGGAGACAAATGAAAATGAAAATACAGCGTGCCAAAATCTATGGGATACAGCAAAAGCAGTTCTCAGAGGGATGTTTATAGCAATTCAGGTCTGCCTCGACAAACAAGAAAAATCCCAAATGAACACTAACAGTGCACCTAAAGGAACTGGAAAAAGAAGAACAAACAAAGCCCCAAATCAGCAGAAGGAAGGAAATAATAAAAATCAGAGCAGAAATAAATGAAATGGAGACTAAAAAAACAGAAAAAAATCAATGAAACCAAGAGCTGGTTCTGTGAAAAGAAAAATAAAATTGACAAACCTTTAGCTATACTCACCAAGAGAAAGAGAGAAGGCTCAAATAAATAAAATCAGAAATGAAAGAAGAGAAATTACAACGGACACCTCAGAAATACAAAAGATTATAAGAGAATACTACAAAAAGCTATATGCCAGCAAATTGGATAATCTAGAAGAAATGGATAAATTCTTAGAATCATAGAGCCTTCCAAAACTGTATCAAGAAGAAATAGAGAATTTGAATAGACGAATCACCAGTAAGGAGATTGAAACAGTAATCAAAAACCTCCCAAAATATAAAAGTCCAGGACCAGACAGCTTCCCTGGTGAATTCTACCAAACATTCAAAGAAAACTTAATACCTATCCTTCTCAAACTCTTCCAAAAAATTGAAGAGGAGGGGAGGCTTCCTAACTCATTCTACAAAGTCAGCATTACCCAGACACCAACACCAGACGACAACACAAAAAAATAAAATTACAGGCCAACATCACTGATGAACATTAATGCAAAAATCCTCAACAAAACACTAGCAAATCGAATACAACAATACATTAAAAAGATCATACATCATGATCTAGTGGGGTTTATTCCAGGGATGCAGGGATGGTTCAACATCTGCAAATCAATCAACGTGATACACCACATTAACAAAATGAAGAATAAAAATCACATGATCATCTCAATAAATGCAGATAGAGCATTTGACAAGATATAACAAGATATTGACAAGATCCATTTATGATAAAAAACTCTGAATAAAATGGGTATAGAAGGAAAGTACCTCAACATAATAAAGGCCATCTATGACATAACCACAGCTAATATCATTCTCGATGGAGAAAAACTGAAAGCTATCCCTCAAACAGGAACCAGACAAGGATGGTCACTTTCACGACTTTTATTTAACATAGTATTGAAAGTCATAGCCAGAACAATCAGGCAAGAAAAAGAAATAAAGCGATCCAAATTGGGAAAGAATAAGTGAAACCGTCACTATTTGCAGATGCCATGATTTTGCATATAGAAAACCCTAAAGAATCCACCAAAAAACTTTAAGAAATAACAAATGAATACAGTCAAGTTGTAGGATGCAATATCAACATAGAAAAATCAGTTGCATTTTTATATACTAACAGCGAAGTAGCAGAAAGAGAAATGAAGAATGCAATCCCATTTACAATTATAACAAAAAGAATAAAACCCCCAGGAATAAACTTAGCCAAAGAGGTGAAAGATCTACACACTGAAAACTATAAAACATTGTTGAAAGAAATCAAAGAAGACACACAGAAATGGAAAGATATTCTGTGCTATTGGATTGGAAGAATTAACATAGTTAAAATGTCCATACTTCCTAAAGCATCTATAGATTCAACGCAATCCCTATCAAACTTCCAACAACACTTTTCACAGAAATAGAACAAAGAATCCTAAAATTTATATGGAACAACAAAAGACCCAAAAAAAGAATAAAGAACAAAGCTGGAGGTATCACACTCTCTCATTTCAAAATATATTAACGAACTATAGTAACCAAAACAGCATGGTACTGGCACAAAAACACAGATCAATGGAACAGAATTGTGAGCCCAGAAATAAACCCACACATATATGGACAGCTAATTTTCAACAGAGGAGCCAGGAACATACAATGGAGAAAGGAGAGTCTCTTCAAAAAATGGTGTCGGGAAAACAGGACAGCTACATGCAACAGAATGAAAGTAGACCATTATCTTATACCATACACAAAAGTCAACTCAAAATGGATGAAAGACTTGAATATAAGAGCTGAAACCATTAAATTTCTAGAAGAAAATATAGGCAGTATGCTCTTAGACATGAGTCATTTTCAAATCGGGCGTCTTTTTCAAGCATCCTACCTCACTGAGCAAGGGAAATAAAAGAAAAAATAAACAAATGAACTACGTCAAACTAAAAAGCTTCTGCACAGCAAAGGAAACCATCAACAAAATGAAAAGACGACCTAATACTTCGGAGAAGATATTTGTAAACCATATATCAGATAAGGAGTTAATATCCAAAATATACAAAGAACTCATACATCTCAACAACAAAAAAACCAACAACTTAATTAAAAATTGGGCAAAAGATCTGAACAGAGATTTCTCCAAAGAAGATATACAGATGGCCAACAGGCACATGAAAAGATGTTCAGCATCACTAATTATCATGCAAATGCAAATCAAAACTACAATGAGACATCACCTCACTCCCATCAAAATGGCTATCATTAACAAAACAGGAAACAACAAATGTTGGAGAGGATGTGGAGAGAAGGGAACCCTTGTACACTGCTGGTGGGAGTGCAAACTGGTGCAGCCACTATGGAAAACAGTACAGAGATTCCTCAAAAAATTAAGAATAGGGGTCGGCCTGGTGGCGCTGTGGTTAAGTTTGCACGTTCTGCTTCTCAGTGGCCTGGGGTTCGCCGGTTTGGATCCTGGGTGTGGACATGGCACCACTTGGCAAAGCCATGCTGCGGTAGGCATCCCACATATAAAGTAGAGGAAGATGGGCATGGATGTTAGCTCAGGGCCAGTCTTCCTCAGCAAAAAGAGGAGGATTGGCAGTAGTGAGCTCAGGGCTAATCTTCCTCAAAAAAAAAAATTAAGAATAGATCTACCATATGATCCAGTTATTCCACTGCTGGGCATTTATCCAAAGAACTTGAAAACACGAATGCATAAAGATACATGCACCCCTATGTTCATTGCAGCATTATTCACAGTAGCCAAGACTTGGAAGAAACCTAGGTGCCCATCAAGGGACGAATGGATAAAGAGGATGTGGTGTACATACACAATGGAATACTACTCGGCCATAAGAACGATGAGATCCGGCCATTTGTGACAACATGGATGGACCTTGAGGGTATTAAGCTAAGTGAAATAAGTCAGAGGGAGAAAGTCAAATACCATATGATCTCATTCATAAGCAGAAGATAAAAACGACGACAAACAAATGTAGCAACAGAGATTGGGTTGGTGGTTGCCGGAGAGGGAGGAGGGCCAAGGGCTGTTTAGGCGCATGTGTGTGGGGATGGATTGTAATTAGTCTTTGCTGGTGAACATGATGTAATCCACACAGAATTTGAAATATATTACGACATACACCTGAAATTTTAAAAATAAAATAAATAAATAATATAAATAAAAGTAATAGAAGAAATTACACGAAAAATGCCACTAGTTTTGATTGCATAAAAATTAAAAGTTCTTAATGTTAAGAAAAGCACATAATACTAAAGGAAAAAATAATAGTCTGGGAAGCTCTTTACTCAAACATGAGAGAGAAATGATTAAATAACCGTTATATGTAGAAAATTCATTCAAATCAGTTAAAAACACTGAAATACATAAAAGTGAATGAGCAGAGCATAGAAGTAAGAGGAGCTACTGATAATTAATAAAATCAGACATCAAATTATGCAAGTTAAAGTTAAAAATGAGCATACTCAATTCTGGTTAGAGTGTTCTAAGAGATGCATTCTCAAATTGGTGTGAAAATTGATATAATTATTTTTCTTGTAGCAAATTGAAACTAGAACCTATCTGGTGGCAAATAGGAATTAAGACCTTTTGATTTCATAATTCCACTTCTAGGAATTTAGAAGTTAATAAAATGGATGGATACAAAGGAAAAATCAACATAGTCGGTGGGATAATGGTTCATAAATTATTAAAATTCATTTGTAGGAATATTATATGACCATTAAAATATTTCTAGGGTTTTAAACGATTTTGTAATATAGGAAAGGAGAACCACGAGTTGCACACGCATGGTATAATCTCCACAAGATGTCATGTGACATCTAACGAAGAAGAGAAGGGGCGAAGGGTGCAGCGGCCAGCAGTGGTTACTGCAGGAGGGTGGTATCATGATGGTTGTCACTGTCTTCTTTATTTTTTTAATCTTTCAAAATAATCACATATTGCTTTTATAATTAGAAAAAAAGTTATTCTTAGGATAAGGGCAGGCAACTGCACTTTCTGTCAGGTAAACTTTGAAATGGCTTCTATAAAGTGCCATTTTCCTTTACAATCCCAGACATCAGACTGTTTAGTCCCCTATCAGTAAGACAAGTTTTATGGCCTATAAGCGTAAAATAATGTAAAAGCTGAACAACAATAACTAAAATTACATGGACGAAAGGATTTCCAGAAATCTTAAAAATGGATACCTTTTAGAAGACAGATGTCTTTGACATTTTGAAAAAAAGTCTCAAACCTTTAGCAAGCTATCAGACGACATCAACTATTTGTCACGCCGAGCAGCACTGGTATTGTGACAATGCACGTGTACACCCATCATCTCACTACTTTGTTAATCCTCACACACTCTAGGGCAGGACTAATTACTCTCATCTCCAGTTTACCACTAGAAAGCCAACTCAGGGCCCTGAGGCGGAAGAAACGTGATTCAAACCTCGATCTTCTTGTGAGAAATCCCAAGCTCACGCCATTGTACTGAACAATTTCTCTACAGTTTTCAGGTAATCCAACAGATGCTCAGTAGGAGGGGCCTGAGAAATGCATTGACTTCAGTGATCTCCCTGGACCTGAGGAGGGAAAGGCAAACTAAAATTGGAAGCTTCTAGGCAGGATGAGGGATGCAGCTTGAGGAAAAGAGATGTGGTTAGTAGAAAGCCTGCTCCACCGGAAACCAACGATGCTAGCAGTCAGTCACAAATCTCGCAATGGCCTTCCAGGCTCTGGAGTGAGACACACATGGCTTCAAACTCTGTGACGTGAGTAGTGTTACCTAATGTCCCCCAGATATGCCTCTCATCTGTACAAAACGGGGGCCATTGCCAGACTTCCTAAGATTGTGGAGGTGATGCATGTAAAAGGCTGGCTCTGCGCTTGGCGAACAGTAAGCCTTCCTGAGTGCTCACTGGGTGCCAAGAAGTGGCTGTTTGTAGTATTTATAGCAACATTTAGAACAGTACTCATCATTGTGGGAGATGTTATACATGTTAGGCCATGGCTAGAGCAGGACCTCCAGAATGGATCCACTCTAACCTCTGTCTTAAGGAGGCTCCTGGATTCCCTCAGGAGATAAAAAATAAGGGTCAAGTCCTCCCCAGCGTCGAGGGCATAGGGCAGGAGGACACGTCTCTCAGTGTGGCTCTCTAGGTGAGCTACAAAGATGCGAACTGTAAATCCTGGCCCTGCACCAGCTGCGTTTCAGGAGAGATGTTTCAAATGCATGATGTTGTCCCAGCTGCCACATAAGCGCTTCAAGGCCCTGTTACCACCCAGCTCCTCCGTGGACCTCCATCTGGAGGCTGGAGCTGCCCACAACTGGGAGCTTCACTGTTGTGACACGACCCCACGAGCAAGGTGGGGGCTCTGGTATATTGCAACGAGCAGGGAGTCTGGAGGTAAGGGATCTGGATTCCAATCCTGGATGAATGGGATCGTAGGCTTCGCTGGCTCTGAACCTCAGTTTTCTCGGTTGTAAAATAGTGAAATACAACTGTACTCTACGTAACCAGAGGTTTTGTGGAAATATTTTGCAAATGATAAGCATTTCTATGTGTTGATAGGTCATTATGTCACTTTATGACATTACTGCCCACAAGCATGACAGAAAGACGTGTTAATCTCTAAAAATACATAAAAGTAAAAAACATACCATAAGGATGAGGGGAGATGTGTGTCCAGAAACTCAAATCTGATTCAGTTAAATGCTTTTGCCCATGGAAAGACAGTTACTGCATGGTATCACTTTTGAGTGGAACCTGAAAAAGTGGAGATCACAGAAGCAGAGATTAGGATGGAAGTTGTGGGGCAGCCGGGAAGAACTTTGCCAATGGTACACGTTCTCAGTTATGCAGGACGAGTAGTTTCTGGGGATCAACATGGTGACGATAGTTACCAACGCTGTGTTGTATGCTCGAAATGTGCTACGAGAGTAGATCTTAAGCGTTCTCGCCACACACACGTATGAATGGTAACTATGCGAGGAGATGGATGTGTTAATTAGCTTGATTGTGGTAGTCGTTTCACAATATATACATATATTAAAATATCACAAGGTACATCTTAAATATATACAATTTTTCTTTGTCGATTATACCTCAATAAAGCTGGAAATAAAATTTGAAACTCTAACAAAGCTTCGCACGGAAGAACAGTGGCGTCTCTAACGGTGCCCCTCCCTGCACAGAGCCGCGCCTCCCTGCTGTCTTCACCGCGGTTACATCGGTTAGGAAGCAGCTTCAGACAAGACGAGCAGCTCCCAGTCACAGGAACCACGAACTCTGTAACCTGCCGAGCTCCGCGCATGCTCTAGGACGCGCTTCACAGTGACTCAAGACACTTCCGCCCCATCTGCGGGCGAAGCTTCTCGGATGTGCGTCTCGGATCTTCTGATCCTTTGATAGGGCTTTCTTCAGAGACCCAGTTTAGTCTTTGTCCAAACTTAACCGTCTAAACGTGACCTCGAAAATCTAATACTGGTTTAGGAAATCTGAAGCTTAGAAGAATTGTGTCAGCTTCACAGGTACAGGCACTCTTTCTCTCTTTTCTTTTTAAAGTCTTTCCTCTGAAAAAGATCCATGTCAAGTTTCCCAGAGTGGACAGTGTTCGACTGCTGGAGCGCAGCTCGAGTCCAGCTTACTCATCACCTTCCTTCTGCGTTTCCGGATTCCTCCTTCTCTCTCTCTAGACCCGTCCAAGCCGTCACTGTCGGCCCCAGGTCTCAGGCTTCAAGCCTTACAGCTGGAAACATCGGCTTCCGCTTTCCCCTCTTTCCATCCAATTCAGTTAGCCAGCAGGCCCAATTCCATCTATGAAATATTTTTTCTACATAACAATTGTGTTCAAGTCACTCTTCTGAACAAAGAAGATTCAATGCTTCCCACTGCTTCCAGAATAAAGATTAAGCTCTTCACCGTGCGTGGTGGAATCTCCGCATCTCCCCCCAGCCTGCCTTTGGCCTTATGTCTGATGTACCCACAGGTTGATTTTATGCTCCTGGGAAACCAAGTTTATAGAGGTCTCCTTTT
>NW_025803051.1:0-9673 GCF_021613505.1 Equus quagga
CATTGGGACTGGTGACAAGAGGAAACCACACTGCTGGGCCTCAAAAGGCATCTCTTACCTAAGGCCACTTCTCCAAAAAAAAGGAGACATAGCTGACTCACCTAATACATAGATATAAGCACAGAAGAAAGAGCCATAATGAGGAGGCAAAGAAATATGCGCCAAGCAAGGGAACAGGACAAAACTCTAGAAAAAGAAATAAATGAAACAGAAATAAGCAATCTACCAGACAAAGAGTTCAAATAAAAACTCATAAGGATGCTCATTAATATTGGGAGAAGACAGGATGAACACAGTGAGAACATTAATAAAGAATTGGAAAATATAAAAAAGAACCAATCAGAAATGAAGAATACAATACTGGAAAGGGAAAATTCACTGGAGGGACTCAAAAGCAGAGTAGATGATACAGAAGAATGGATCAGAGAGCTGGATGAAAGACTAGAGGAAATCACCCAAGCTGAACAAATAAAAGAAAAAAGAATTAAAAAGAACGAGAACAGTCTAAAGGAACTCTGGGACAAGATCAAGCAGACTAACATTTGTATTGTAGGTGTCCCAGAAGGAGAAGAGAGAGACAAAGGCAGAGAATCTATTTGAAGAAATAGTAGCTAGAAACTTTCCTAACCTAATGAAGGAAACAGACATCCAAGTACAGGAAGCACACAGAGCACCAAACAAGATACACCCACAGAGGCCCTCATCAGGATACTTTATAATTAAAAATGTCAAAAATTAAAGATAAAGAGAGAATCCTAAAAGCTGCAAGAGAAAGGCAGCAAGTGACATATAAAGGAAAGCCCATAAGGCTATCAACGGACTTCTCAGTGAAAACCCTACAGGCTAGAAGAGAGTGGCATCACTTATTTAAAGTGCTAAAAGGAAAAAACCTACAGCCAAGAATACTCTATCTGGCAAGGTTATCATTCAGAATGGAAAGAGAAATAAAAAGTTTCCCAGACAAGAAAAAATTAAAAGAGCTTATCACCAAGAAACCACTTCTACAAGAAATGCTGAAGGGACTTATTTAACAGGGAAAGAGAAGACCACAAATAGGAATAAGAAAATTATCCAAAAAAGGGCAATAAAATCACTGGTAAAGGCAAAAATATAGTAAAGGTAGCAGATCAACAACATATGAAGATAATATGAAGGTTAAAAGACAAAAATACTACACTTACCTATTTCAATGATAAGAGGGTAATGGATAGACACACACAAAACAAGAGATTAGATATGACTTCAAAAGCATAAAATGTGGGAGGAGACGAGTAAAAAAAGTACAACTTTTAGAAACAGGTCAAACTAAAGAGACTATCAATTCAATATAGACTGCTATGTACATAGAATGTTTATAAGAACCTCATGGTAATCACAAACCAGAAACCTATAATAAATAAAAAACAAATGAGTAAGAGAAAAAAAAATATTACTACAGAAAGCCATCAAGCCATAAGGGAAGAGAGCAAGAGAAGAAGAAAGGAACAGAGAAGAGCTATGAAAACACCCAGAAAAAAGTAACAAAATGGCAATAAATACATATTTATCAATAGCCACTATAAATGTTAATGGATTAAATGCTGCAATCAAAAGGCATAGAGTAGCCGATTGGACAAAAACTCAAGACACATATATATGCTGTATACAAAATACACACTTCATAGTAAAGAGACTCACAAACTGAAACTGAAAGGATGGAAAAAGATACTCCATGAAAATGGCAAAGAAAAGAAAGCTGGGGGAGCAATACTTATATCAGGAAAAATAGACTCTAAAACAAAAACTGCAACAAGAGACAAAGAAAGGCTCTACATGATGATAAAGGGAACAATCCAACAAGAGGATATAATACTTGTAAATATCTATGCACCCAACATAAAAGCACCTAAATATATGAAGCAGTTATTAACAGATACAAAAGGAAAAATAGACAGTAACACAATAATAGTAGGAGATTTTACAACTCCACTTACAACAATGGATAGATCATCCAAACAGAAGATCAATAAGGAAACACTGGCCTTAAAGGACACATTAGACCAGATGGACTTAGTGGATATATACAGAACATTCAATCCAAAAATCACAGAATACACATTATTTTCAAATGCTCATGGAACATTCTCCAGGATTGACCACATATTACGCTGCAAAACAAGTCTCAATAAATTTAAGAAGACTGAAATAATACCAAGCATTTTTTCTGACCACAAATGTATGAAATAGAAAGCAACTACAGAAAGAAAATCAGAAAAGCCACAAATATGTGGAGGTTAAACAAAATGCTACTGAACAACGATTGGGTCAATGAAGAAATCAAAGGAGAAATAAAAAAATACCTGGAGACAAATGAAAATGAAAATACAACATGCCAAAATCTATGGGATACAGCAAAAGCAGTTCCGAGAGGGAAGTTTACAGCAATTCAGGTCTGCCTCGACAAACAAGAAAAATCCCAAATGAACACTCTAACAGTGCGCCTAAAGAAACTGGAAAAAGAAGAACAAACAAAGCCCCAAATCAACAGAAGGAAGGAAATAATAAAAATCAGAGCTGAAATAAATGAAATAGAGACTAAAAAAAATAGAAAAAAAATCAATGAAACCAAGAGCTGGTTCTGTGAAAAGAAAAACAAAATCGACAAACCTTTAGCTATACTCACCAAGAGAAAAAGAGAGAAGGCTCAAATAAATAAAATCAGAAATGAAAGAAGAGAAATTACAACAGACACCTCAGAAATGCAAAAGCTTATAAGAGAATACTACTAAAAGCTATATGCCAACAAATTGGATAATCTAGAAGAAATGGATAAATTCTTAGACTCATACAGCCTTTGAATACTGTATCAAGAAGAAATAGAGGATTTGAATAGACCGATCACCAGTAAGGAGATTGAAACAGTAATCAAAAATCTCCCAAAATATAAATGTCCAGGACCAGATGGCTTCCCTGGTGAATTCTACCAAACATTCAAAGAAGACTTAATACTTATCCTTCTCAAACTCTTCCAAAAATTGAAGAGGAGGGAAAGCTGCCTAACTCATTCTACAAAGTCAACATTACCCAGACACAAACACCAGACAAGGACAACACAAAAAAAGAAAATTACAGGCCAATATCACTGATGAACATTGATGCAAAAATCCTCAACAAAACACTAGCAAATCGAATACAACAACACATTAAAAACATCATACATCATGATCAAGTGGGATTTATTCCAGGGATGCAGGGATGGTTCAACATCTGCAAATCAATCAACACGATATACCACATCAAGAAAATGAAGAGTAAAAATCACATGATCATCTCAATAGATGCACATAGAGCATTTGACAAGATATAACATCCATTTATGATAAAAACTCTGAATAAAATTGGTATACAAGGAAAGTACCTCAACATAATAAAGGCCATCTATGACGTAACCACAGCTAATATCATTCTCGATGGAGAAAAACTGAAAGCTATCCCTCAAACAGGAACCAGACAAGGATGGTCACTTTCACCACTTTTATTTAACATAGTATTGAAAGTCTTAGCCAGAGCAATCAGGCAAGAAAAAGAAATAAAGGGATCCAAATTGGAAAACAATAAGTGAAACTGTCACTATTTGCAGATAACATGATTTTGTATATAGAAAACCCTAAAGAATCCACCAAAAAACTTTAAGAAATAACAAATGAATACAGTCAAGTTGTAGGATGCAACACCAGCGTAGAAAAATCAGTTGCATTTTTATACACAATGATGAAGTAGCAGAAAGAGAAATGAAGAATGCAATCCCATTTACAATTATAACAAAAAAAATAAAATCCCCAGGAATAAACTTAACCAAAGAGGTGAAAGATCTACACACTGACAACTATAAAAGATTGTTGAAAGAAATCAAAGAAGACACAAAGAAATGGAAAGATATTCTGTGCCATTGGATTGGAAGAATTAACATAGTTAAAATGTCCATACTTCCTAAAGCATCTATAGATTCAACGCAATCCCTATCAAACTTCCAACAACACTTTTCACAGAAATAGAACAAAGAATCCTACAATTTATATGGACCAACAAAAGACCCCAAACAGCCAAAGCAATCCTGAGAATAAAGAACAAAGCTGGAGGTATCACACTCTCTGATTTCAAAATATATTACAAAGCTACAGTAACCAAAACAGCATGGTACTGGCACAAAAACACAGATCAATGGAACAGAATTGTGAGCCCAGAAATAAACCCACACATATATGGACAGCTAATTTTCGACAGAGGAGCCAAGAACATACAATGGAGAAAGGAGAGTCTCTTCAATAAATGGTGTTGGGTAAACAGGACAGGCCCACGCAACAGAATGAAAAAAGACCACTATCTTATACCATACACAAAAGTCGACTCAAAATGGATTAAAGACTTGAATATAAGATCTGAAACCATTAAATTTCCAGAAGAAAATATAGGCAGTTTGCTCTTAGACATCAGTCATTTTCAAATCGGGCATTTTTTTCAAGCACCCTACCTGACTGAGCAAGGGAAATAAAAGAAAAAATAAACAAATGAACTACATCAAACTAAAAAGCTTCTGCACAGCAAAGGAAACCATCAACAAAATGAAAAGACAACCTGATATTTTGGAGAAGATATTTGCAAACCATATATCAGATAAGGAGTTAATATCCAAAATATACGAAGAACTCATACATCTCAACAACAAAAAAACCAACAACCCAATTAAAAAATGGGCAAAAGATCTGAACAGAGATTTCTCCAAAGAAGATATACAGATGGTCAACAGACACATGAAAAGATGTTCAACATCATTAACTATCAGGGAAATGCAAATCAAAACTACAATGAGGTATCACCTCACTCCCGTCAGAATGGCTATAATTAACAAGACAGGAAACAACAAATGTTGGAGAGGATGTGGAGAGAAAGGAACCCTTGTACACTACCTTGTGCAGCCACTATGGAAAGCAGTACAGAGATTCCTCAAAAAATTAAGAATAGGGGTCGGCCCGGTGGCGCTGTGGTTAAGTTTGCACATTCTGCTTCTCAGTGGCCTGGGGTTCGCCGGTTTGGATCCTGGGTCTGGACATGGCACCGCTTGGCAAAGCTATGCTGTGGTAGGCATCCCACATATAAAGTAGAGGAAGATGGGCATGGATGTTAGCTCAGGGCCAGTCTTCCTCAGCAAAAAGAGCAGGATTGGCAGTAGTGAGCTCAGGGCTAATCTTCCTCAAAAAAAAAATATTAAGAATAAATCTACCATATGATCCAGATATCCCACTGCTGGGTATGTATCTCAAAGAACTTGAAAACACAAATGCATAAAGATACATGCATCCCTATGTTCATTGCAGCATTATTCACAGTAGCCAAGAGTTGGAAGCAACCTAGGTGCCCATCAAGGGACGAATGGATAAAGAAGATGTGGTGTATCTACACAATGGAATACTACTCAGCCATAAGAAACAAGGAGATCTGGCCATTTGTGACAACATGGATGGACCTTGAGGGTATCACGCTGAGTGGAATAAGTCAGAGAGAGAAAGTCAAATACCATATGATCTCACTCATAAGTAGAAGATAAAAACGACAACAAACAAATGTAGCAACAGAGATTGGGTTGGTGGTTACCAGAGGGAAGGGAGAGGGAGGAAGGCAAAAGGGCTGTGTAGGCACATGTGTGTGGGGATGGATTTTAATTAGTCTTTGCTGGTGAACATGATGTAATCTACACAGAATTTGAAATATATTACAACATACACCTGAAATTTTAAAAATAAAATAAATAAATAATATAAATAAAAGTAATAGAAGAAATTACACGAAAAAATGCCAATAGTTTTGATTACATAAAAATTAAAAGTTCTTAATGTTAAGAAAAGCACATAATACTAAAGGAAAAAATAATAGTCTGGGAAGCTCTTTACTCAAATATGAGAGAGAAATGATTAAATAACCTTTATATGTAGAGAATTCATTCAGACCAATTAAAAACACTGAAATACATAAAAATAAATGAGCCGAGCATAGAAGTAAGAGGAGCTACTGATGATTAATAAAATCAGATATCAAATTATGCAAATTAAAGTTAAAAATGAGCATACTCGATTCTTGTTAGAGTGTTCTAAGAGATGCATTCTCAAATTGCTAAAAGGTGTGAAAATTGATATAATTATTTTTCTTGTAGCAAATTGAAACTAGAACCTATCTGGTGGCAAACAGGAATTAAGATCTTTTGCTTTCATAATTCCACTTCTGGGAATTTAGAAGTTAAAAAAATGGATGGATACAAAGGAAAAATCAAAATATTTGGTGGGATAATGGTTCATAAACTATGAAAATTCATTTGCAGGAATATTATATAGCCATTAAAATATTTCTAGGGTTTTAAACGGTGTTGTAATATAGGAAAGGCAAACCTGGAGTTGCACACACATGGTATAATCTCCAGAAGATGTGACGTGACATCTAACAAAGAAGAGAAGGGGCGAAGGGTGTAGTGGCCAGGAGTGGTTATTGTAGGAGGGTGGTATTATGATGGCTGTCACTGTCTTCTTCATTTTTTTTAATCTTTCAAAATAATCACATATTGCTTTTATAATCAGAAAAAAAGTTATTCTTAGAATAAGGGCAGGCAATGGCACTTTCTGTCGGATAAACTTTGAAATGTCCTCACTTTATAAGTGTCATTTTCCTTTACAATCCCAGACATCAGACTGTCTAGTTCCCTATCAGTAAGAGAAGATTTATGGCCTATAAGCATAAAATAATGTAAAAGCTGAACAACAGTAATTAAAATTACATGGATGAGAGGATTTCCAGAAATGTTAAAAATGGATACCTTTTAGAAGACAGATGTCTTTGACATTTTGAAATAAAGTCTCAAAACTTTAGCAAGCTATTGGGCGACATCAACTATTTGCCACGCTGAGTGGCACTGGTTTTGTGACAACGCACGTGTACACCCATCATCTCACTACTTTGTTAATCCTCACACACTCTAGGGCAGGACTAATTACTCTCATCTCCAGTTTACCACTAGAAAGCCAACTCAGGGCTCTGAGGTGGAAGAAATGTGATTCAAATCGAGATCTTCTTGTGAGAAACCCCAAGCTCACGCCATTGTACAGAACAATTTCTCTACAGTTTTCAGGTAATCCAACAGATGCTCAGTAGGAGGGCCCTGAGAAACGCGTCGACTTCAGTGATTTCCCTGGATCTGAGGAGGGAAAGGCAAACTAAACTTGGAAGCTTCTAGGATGAGGGATGCAGCTTGTGGAAAAGAGATGTGGTTAGTAGAAAGCCTGCCCCACCGGAAACCAACGATGCTAGCCATCAGTCACAAGTCTCGCAATGGCCTTCCAGGCTCTGGAGTGAGACACACACGACTTCAAACTCTGTGACCTCAGTAGTGTTACCTAACCTCCCCCAGACTCAGCCTCTCATCTGTACAAAATGGGGACCATTGCGAGACTTCCTAAGATTGTGGAGGTGACGCATGTAAAAGGCTGGCTCCGCGCTTGGGGTACAGTAAGCCTTTCTGAGTGCTCACTGGGTGCCAAGCAGTGGCTGTTTGTAGTATTTATAGCAACAGTTAGAACAGTAATCATTATTGTGGGAGATGTTATACACGTTAGGCTATGTCTAGAGCAGGACCTCCAGAATGGATCCACTCTAACCTCTGTCTTAAGGAGGCTCCTGGATTCCCTCAGGAGATAAAAAATAGGGGTCAAGTCCTCCCCAATGTCGAGGGCATAGCGGAGGAGGACACGTCTCTGAGTGTGGCTCTCTAGGTAAGCTACAAAGATGCGAATTGTAAATCCTCGCCCTGCACCAGCTGCGTTTCAGGAGAGAGGTTTCAAACACATGATGTTGTCCCGGCTGCCACATAAGCGCTTCGAGGCCCTGTTACCACCCAGCTCCTCCGTGGACCTCCATCTGGAGGCTGGAGCTGCCCACAACTGGGAGCTTCACTGTTGTGACACGACCCCACCAGCAAGATGGGGGGTCTGGTTTTTTTCAAGGAGCAGGCAGTCTGAATGTAAAGGATCTGGATTCCAATCCTGGATGAATGGGATCACACGCTTCTCAGGCTCTGAACCTCAGTTTTTTCAGTTGTAAAATAGTGAAATACAGCTGTATTCTATGTAACCTGAGGTTTTGTGGAAATATTTTGTAAATGATAAGCATTTCTATGTGTTGATAGGTCATAATGTCATTTTTTGACATTACTGCCCGCAAGCATGACAGAAATACTTGTTAACCTATAAAAATATATAAAAATAAAAAACGTACCATAAGGATGAGGGGAGATGTCTGTCCAGAAACTTAGATCTGATTCAGTTAAATGCTTTTGCCCAGAGAAAGACAATTACTGTATGGTATCACTTTTGAGTGGAATCTGAAAAAGTGAAGCTCACAGAAGCAGAGATTAGAAGGGAGGTTATGGGGCCGGTGGGTGGGGCACCGGGGAGAACACAGGCTCAGTTACGCAGGATGAGTAGGTTCTGGGGATCTAACGTACAACATGGTGACGATAGTTACCAACGCTGTGTTGTATGCTCGAAATGTGCTACGAGAGTAGATCTTAAGCGTTCTCGCCACACACACGCATGAATGGTAACTATGCGAAGAGATGGATGTGTTAATTAGCGTGATTGTGGTAATCGTTTCACAATATATACATATATTAAAATATCACAAGGTACATCTTAAATGTATACAATTTTTCTTTGTCGATTATACCTCAATAAAGCTGGAAATAAAATTTGAAACTCTAAGAAAGCTTCGTACGGAAGAACAGTGGCGTCTCTAATGGTGCCCCTCCCTGCACAGAGCCGCGCCTCCCTGCGGTCTTCACGGCTGTTACATTGGTTAAGAAGTAGCTTCAAACAAGATGAGTAGCTCCCAGTCACAGGAACCACGAACTCTGTAACCGGACAGGCTCCGCGCACGCTCTAAGACGCGCTTCACAGTGACGCTTAAGACACTTCCACCGCCATCTGCGGGTGAAGCTTCTCGGATGTGCTTCTCGGATCTTCTGATCCTTTGATAGGCCCGTCTTCAGAGACTCAGTTTAGTCTTCCTCCAAACTTAACCATCTAAATGTAACCTCAAAAATCTAATACTGGTTTAGGAAATCTGAAGCTTAGAAGAATTCTGACTTCTTCACAGGCACAAGCACTCTTTCTCTTTTTTTTAAAGTCTTTCCTCTGAAAAAGATCCATGTCGTTTCCCAGAGCGGACAGTGCTGGACTGCTGGAGCATGGCTCGAGTCCAGCTTACTCATCACCTTCTTTCTGCGTTTCCGGATTCCTCCTTCTCTCTCTCTAGACCCGTCCAAGCCATCACTGTCGGCCCCAGGTCTCAAGCTTCAAACCTTACAGCTGGAAACATCGGCTTCCGCTTTCTCCTCTTTCCATCCAATTCAGTTAGCCAGCAGGCCCAATTCCATCTATGAAATATTTTTTCTATGTAACAATTGTGTTCAAGTCATTCTTCTGAACAAAGAAGATTCCATGCTCCCTGCTGCTTCCAGAATAAAGGTTAAGCTCCTCAGCCTGAGTGGTGGAATCTCCGCGTCTCCGCCCAGCCTGCCTCTGGCCTTATGTCTGATGTACCCACATGTTGATTTTATGCTCCTGGGAAACCAAGTTTATAGAGGTCTCCTTTT
>NW_025803052.1:0-2058 GCF_021613505.1 Equus quagga
CTCTCTGCTCTTTTGTTCCTCTCTTCTCTTTCTGGTATGTATGTTATCCTTATGTTACTTATCCTAATTGAGTTGGGTATTCTTGTAGAATTTCTACATTTTAAAAAAATCTTAGTTCTCTCACCTCCTCCACGTCAATTATCTCTAGATTTCTTTTTTTCTTTAAGGTATGTTTTTTGGTGAGGAAGATTGGTCCTGAGCTGACATCTGCTGCCAATCTTCCTCCTTATTTTTTCTCCCCACAGTCACAGTACATAGTTGTATATTCTAGTTGTAAGTCCTTCTAGGTCTTCTACGTGGGCTGCCACCACAGCATGGCTTGATGAGCAGTGTGTAGGTCCGCACCCAGGATCCGAACTGGCAAACCCGGGCTCTGCTGAAATGGAGTGCATAAACTTAATCACTCAGCCATAAAGCTGGCCCCCATTTCTAGATTTCTATCTTTGAACTCACTAATTCTCTCTTCCATATGGTCTGCTCTATTTTTAATGTTTTCTACATTGTTTTTCATCTCATTAATTGTGTCCTTCATCTCCAGAATTTCTGTTTGGTTTTTTTATTTAGAGTTTCAATCTCTTCTGTGAAGTATTCCTTCTGTCCATTAATTTCATTCCTGAGCTGACCAAACTGTCTTTCTGAGTTTTTTGTAGCTCATTGAGTATCTTCATGACAGCTCTTTTGAATTCTCTGCCAGTTTGATTGTAATCTTCTCTGACTTCAAGTTTGGTTTCTGAGTAGCTGTCATTTTCTTTCTCTCCTGCCATGTTACTACAATTCTTGGTGGTGTTTGATGAATTGATCCTCTGTCAGCTCATCGTGGTAGTACTCACCTTTCTTATTTGAGTATAGCTTTTGCTACTTTGGTTCTGAGCTGCTTCTGGTTGTATTTAAGAGCCTACACTTTCACTCTCCACTGCCTCTGCCAGAGGCATCATCAGTGCCCTCCTTGTCCCGCTTGTCCCCCTGAGGTTGCCAGTGCATTGCTGCTGCTGATGTTACTGCAGTCTCAGGTGTTTCCACTGGGGTCACCATGCTGCAAGCATTTCTGCTACTTCTGGGGTTGCCTGAGTCTCATGTCCTCTACTGTCTTTCTGTGGGCTCTCCACATTCTCAGATGCTGCTGCTCCTTGTACCACCTGTGCTGCTGCTCCAAGGTTGTCTGGGGGTGCTGGTTGCTCTGCTGTCAGGGTTCTGGGTTCTTGGGTGTTGCTGCTGCTGCCAAGGGCCTAGGGACCTTGGGATTTGTGAGCAGCCCCTGTGGCAGTGGAAGCTAGTGTCAGGGGTGCGGCAGCTGGGTTACCACTTCTGCTGTGGTTCTTGAAGCCTCTGGTCACAGGTTCACCTGCTACTCTGGGGTTGAACAGAGTCTAAGCAAGGAGAGGTCGTTATTCCCGTTCACTCATGCAGCCTCTGTTCTCTGGTGCTAGCTGGCATGTTTTTAAAAATCAGGTCATGGTTGCGCAACCCCAGGAGAATCCGAGTTTTGCATGTTGTCCCCCAAGTTGGAAAGACATAGCCACTGCTAGGGGAGTGGGAGGAGGCACCCACATTAGATCTGCTGGGAGATGGGCCGGGACCAAGCCGTGCCTAATGTATTTGGTCCTGGTGGGTCTGCTTGCAGTCGTATGGGCTGGGTCCACTAGGGGAGAGGCAAGGACCAACCCACACCATTGTTTCTGCTCTCCCAGAGTCTGCCCACAGACACACATGTTAATGTGAGGATCCACACCCTGGATCACTGCTGAAAGGAAAGGGGTAGGGGCTGCTCTCATGTTTCCACTTCCTACCAGAGATCCAATCCACCCATCTTCAGATGTCTAGATGCATAGATCTCTTAGGCATCCTGTTGTGCTCTGTAGGGAATCCTCTGTTGGTCAATGGATGTCCAATTGGTTGTAACCTAGAAGGGAGAGACAAAGGGAATAACTCACTCTGCCATGATGCTGACATCACTTCGACATTAATTTTTCACAGAGAAGAACTACATCCTGAAATTCTTATAAGTGTGCAATGTTCTTTCATGGGAGTGTTATAATGCATTCAGGTTATACAGCTGAG
>NW_025803053.1:0-2548 GCF_021613505.1 Equus quagga
ATAGATAAATAAAAGAAGTTAATGATTCAGGCAATTGACAGAAGTTACTTCCATAAGTAACAAATTTTGGTGCTTGATGTAAGTTGTGCCTCATTTAGAGTTGCAGTGAAAGGAGGAGGTAAATTCATTACAGAGCAAAAAGGATCATACTAAACTTGGAATTGGTTTTCCTTTCCTCTCTACTCAGGTGCGTGGAGTCACTTAATCAGGTGCATCTCTCAATGTGGGCACTTGGCTGCAGAAGATGTGATTGCCTTGCTGCTTCCTTCACAGCAAGTACCTTGTTACCTAGAGGTAGCAAATATGGGGTTTCATGGTGGGTATTGGCTATAATTTCAAACATTACTGCTTAGTTTAAAATGCTTAATTTTGTATAATGTAATTATTGAGACATTTGTGTAATTTTTGTACAGAAGAAGTCTAGGTAATTATATCTGTAAGAAATTGCATGTTATAGCCATTAGCTTGATAGCTCAGCTGTATAACCTGAATGCATTATAACGCTCCCATGAAAGAACATTGCACACTTATAAGAATTTCAGGATGCAGTTCTTCTCTGTGAAAATTTAATGTGGGAGTGATGTCAGCATCATGGCAGAGTGAGTTATTCCCTTTGTCTCTCCCCTCTAAATTACAACCAATTGGGCATCCATTGACCAACAGAGGATTCCCTACAGAGCACAACAGGATGCCTAAGAGATCTATGCATCTATACATCTGAAGGTGGGTGGTTTGGATCCCTGGTAGGAAGTGGAAACAAGAGAGCAGCCCCCTACCCCTTTCCTTTCAGCAGTGATCCGGGGTGTGGATCCTCACATTGACATGTGTGGGTGAGAGCAGACTCTGGGAGAGGAGAAACAATGGTGTGGGTTGGTCCTTACATGTCCCCTAGTGGACCCAGCCCATACAACTGCAAGCAGACCCACCAGGACCAAATACTTTAGGCACGGCTTGGTCCCTGCCCATCTCCCAGTAGATCTAATGTGGGTGCCCCCTCCTACTCCCCTAGCAGTAGCCAGATCTTTCCAACTGTGGGGACAACATGCAAAACTTGGATTTTCCTGGGGTTGCACACTCAGACCTGATTTTTAAACACATACCAGCTAGCACCAGAGAACAGAGGCTGCATGAGTGAACAGGAATAACGACCTCTCCCTGTTTATTCTCTGTTCAACCCCAGTGGTAGCAGGTGAACCTGTGACCAGAGGCTTCAGGAACCATAGCAGAAGTGATGACCCAGCTCCCAATGGCAGCACCCCTGACACTAGCTCCCACTGCAGCAGGGACTGCTCACAAATCCCCAGGTCCCTGGGCCCCCCTGCAGCAGTAGCAACACCCACAGACCCAGAACCCCAGCAACAGAGCAACCAGCACCCACAAACAAACTTGGAGCAGCAGCACAGCTGGTACAAGGGGCAGCAGCATCTGAGAATGTGGAGAGCCCATGGAAAGACAGTAGAGGACATGAGACTCAGGCAGTCCCAGAAGTAGCAGAAATGCTTGCAGCCTGGTGACCCCAGTGGCAACACCTGAGACTGCAGTAACATCATAAGCAGCAATGCACTGGCAACCTCAGGGGCACAAGCAGGACAAGGAGGGCACTGATGATGCCTCTGGCAGAGGCAGTGGAGAATGAAAGTGCAGGCTCTCAAATACAACCAGAAGCAGCTCAGAACCAAAGTAACCAAAGCTGTACTCAAATAAGAAAGGTGAGTACTACCACAATGTGCTGACAGAGGATCAATTCATCAAACACCATCAAGAACTGTAGTAACATGGCAGAAGAGAAAGAAAATGACAGCTCCTCAGAAACCAAACTTGATGTCAGAAAAGATTACAATCTAACTGGCAGAGAATTCAAAATAGCTTTCATGAAGATACTCAATGAGCTACAAAAAAACTCAGAAAGACAGTTCGGTCAGCTCAGGAATGAAATTAATGGACAGAAGGAATACTTCACTGAAGGGATTGAAACTCCAAAAAAAAAAAAAAAACCAAACAGAAATTCTGGAGATGAAGAACACAATTAATGAGATGAAAAATAATGTAGAAAACATTAAAAATAGAGCAGACCATATGGAAGAGAGAATTAGTGAGCTCAAAGATAGAAATCTAGAAATAGGAGCCGGCCTCATGGCTGAGTGGTTAAGTTTATGCGCTCCACTTCGGCAGCGCCAGGGTTTGCCAGTTCGCATCCTGGCTGTAGACCTACACACTGCTCATCAAGCCATGCTGTGGTGGCATCCCACATAGAAGAACTAGAAGGACTTACAACTAGGATATACAACTATGTACTGTGACTGTGGGGAGAAAAAATAAAGAGGAAGATTGGCAGCAGATGTCAGCTCAGGACCAATCTTCCTCACCAAAAAGCGTACCTTAAAAAAAAAAAAAAAGAAATGTAGACATGATTGATGTGGAGGAGACGAGAGAACTAAGATTTTTTAAAATGTAGAAATTCTACAAGAAATATCCAACTCAATTAAGATAAGTAACATAAGCATAACATACATACCAGAAAGAGAAGAGAGGAACAAAAGAGCAGAGA
>NW_025803054.1:0-2548 GCF_021613505.1 Equus quagga
TCTCTGCTCTTTTGTTCCTCTCTTCTCTTTCTGGTATGTATGTTATGCTTATGTTACTTATCTTAATTGAGTTGGATATTTCTTGTAGAATTTCTACATTTTAAAAAATCTTAGTTCTCTCGTCTCCTCCACATCAATCATGTCTACATTTCTTTTTTTTTTTTTTTAAGGTACGCTTTTTGGTGAGGAAGATTGGTCCTGAGCTGACATCTGCTGCCAATCTTCCTCTTTATTTTTTCTCCCCACAGTCACAGTACATAGTTGTATATCCTAGTTGTAAGTCCTTCTAGTTCTTCTATGTGGGATGCCACCACAGCATGGCTTGATGAGCAGTGTGTAGGTCTACAGCCAGGATGCGAACTGGCAAACCCTGGCGCTGCCGAAGTGGAGCGCATAAACTTAACCACTCAGCCATGAGGCCGGCTCCTATTTCTAGATTTCTATCTTTGAGCTCACTAATTCTCTCTTCCATATGGTCTGCTCTATTTTTAATGTTTTCTACATTATTTTTCATCTCATTAATTGTGTTCTTCATCTCCAGAATTTCTGTTTGGTTTTTTTTTTTTTTTTGGAGTTTCAATCCCTTCAGTGAAGTATTCCTTCTGTCCATTAATTTCATTCCTGAGCTGACCGAACTGTCTTTCTGAGTTTTTTTGTAGCTCATTGAGTATCTTCATGAAAGCTATTTTGAATTCTCTGCCAGTTAGATTGTAATCTTTTCTGACATCAAGTTTGGTTTCTGAGGAGCTGTCATTTTCTTTCTCTTCTGCCATGTTACTACAGTTCTTGATGGTGTTTGATGAATTGATCCTCTGTCAGCACATTGTGGTAGTACTCACCTTTCTTATTTGAGTACAGCTTTGGTTACTTTGGTTCTGAGCTGCTTCTGGTTGTATTTGAGAGCCTGCACTTTCATTCTCCACTGCCTCTGCCAGAGGCATCATCAGTGCCCTCCTTGTCCTGCTTGTGCCCCTGAGGTTGCCAGTGCATTGCTGCTTATGATGTTACTGCAGTCTCAGGTGTTGCCACTGGGGTCACCAGGCTGCAAGCATTTCTGCTACTTCTGGGACTGCCTGAGTCTCATGTCCTCTACTGTCTTTCCATGGGCTCTCCACATTCTCAGATGCTGCTGCCCCTTGTACCAGCTGTGCTGCTGCTCCAAGTTTGTTTGTGGGTGCTGGTTGCTCTGTTGCTGGGGTTCTGGGTCTGTGGGTGTTGCTACTGCTGCAGGGGGGCCCAGGGACCTGGGGATTTGTGAGCAGTCCCTGCTGCAGTGGGAGCTAGTGTCAGGGGTGCTGCCATTGGGAGCTGGGTCATCACTTCTGCTATGGTTCCTGAAGCCTCTGGTCACAGGTTCACCTGCTACCACTGGGGTTGAACAGAGAATAAACAGGGAGAGGTCGTTATTCCTGTTCACTCATGCAGCCTCTGTTCTCTGGTGCTAGCTGGTATGTGTTTAAAAATCAGGTCTGAGTGTGCAACCCCAGGAAAATCCAAGTTTTGCATGTTGTCCCCACAGTTGGAAAGATCTGGCTACTGCTAGGGGAGTAGGAGGGGGCACCCACATTAGATCTACTGGGAGATGGGCAGGGACCAAGCCGTGCCTAAAGTATTTGGTCCTGGTGGGTCTGCTTGCAGTTGTATGGGCTGGGTCCACTAGGGGACATGTAAGGACCAACCCACACCATTGTTTCTCCTCTCCCAGAGTCTGCTCTCACCCACACATGTCAATGTGAGGATCCACACCCCGGATCACTGCTGAAAGGAAAGGGGTAGGGGGCTGCTCTCTTGTTTCCACTTCCTACCAGGGATCCAAACCACCCACCTTCAGATGTATAGATGCATAGATCTCTTAGGCATCCTGTTGTGCTCTGTAGGGAATCCTCTGTTGGTCAATGGATGCCCAATTGGTTGTAATTTAGAGGGGAGAGACAAAGGGAATAACTCACTCTGCCATGATGCTGACATCACTCCCACATTAAATTTTCACAGAGAAGAACTGCATCCTGAAATTCTTATAAGTGTGCAATGTTCTTTCATGGGAGCGTTATAATGCATTCAGGTTATACAGCTGAGCTATCAAGCTAATGGCTATAACATGCAATTTCTTACAGATATAATTACCTAGACTTCTTCTGTACAAAAATTACACAAATGTCTCAATAATTACATTATACAAAATTAAGCATTTTAAACTAAGCAGTAATGTTTGAAATTATAGCCAATACCCACCATGAAACCCCATATTTGCTACCTCTAGGTAACAAGGTACTTGCTGTGAAGGAAGCAGCAAGGCAATCACATCTTCTGCAGCCAAGTGCCCACATTGAGAGATGCACCTGATTAAGTGACTCCACGCACCTGAGTAGAGAGGAAAGGAAAACCAATTCCAAGTTTAGTATGATCCTTTTTGCTCTGTAATGAATTTACCTCCTCCTTTCACTGCAACTCTAAATGAGGCACAACTTACATCAAGCACCAAAATTTGTTACTTATGGAAGTAACTTCTGTCAATTGCCTGAATCATTAACTTCTTTTATTTATCTAT
>NW_025803055.1:0-3750 GCF_021613505.1 Equus quagga
AAGACCACCTCATTTGATCATCGTTTGACTCCTCGCCACCCCGACCTCAGCACTAGCCGTTCCGCGCGCCCTGCAGTCGGCACTGATCAGACCTGATGCACGCCACCTTTCCCCCGGTCACAGTGTCTCAGTCCTGCCTGTCAGAAGTGACTGACTGTGGCGGTTAAAGCGTTAACTCCCGCCGGCTTAAGCTTGAGAAGAGGATCGGCAGCGTTATGGGGAGGCCTGCGTTTCGTCTGTCTCTCTGACCTGGACCAGGCCACATCAGTTTCCTCATCTGTAAAATGGGGGTATTGGACATGATTTGATTTTCCGGTTCTTTTGTTCAGTGACTTTCTGAGGCCGATGGTGAAATCTTTCCAAGGGACAAGGAAAAACCACAGATGAGAGCCAGCCCTGATGGCTTAGTGGTTAAAGTTTGGTGCACTCCACTTCAGCCTCCTGGTTGAATGTTAGCTTAGGGCGAATCTTCCCCTGCAAAAATAAGAATATAAATAAACAAACTAGAAATGATTGATGGCGCAAACCCAACGGAAGTTTACAGGACAGAAAGCAGGAAGGACATGCCCAGTGGCATAGCAGTGCGTGCGGGCACAGCGGGGAGGATGGGGAGGGGAGGACTCCACCCCTTCTGGATCAGCATTGGGTTCTCAAAAAACCGAAAGGTGGGTCAAGTCCAATGTCTGTCTCTTACTGAGTATCAGTTGAGTGGGCTGTGCCAAATGGTTTTGATGTACAAAGCTAGGTATCTAGAGTGGGCGCTCTTGGAGATTTCTCATGGTGGGAATATTTGTGCTGAGGTGCCATCTTCAGGTTCTTAAAGGAGTACATTGAACCATTCATTCTAGATGTTACTGCATAGGACCATGTCTACAGTGCATGCCATTAAATACACGTGTCTGTAGATTAAACCGCAGGTTCCGTTATGGGTCGACTTGATGGGAAGGTCATCGTCCTGACAGCTGCTGCTCAGGGGATCAGCCGGGCCACTGCCATAGTAAGTTACTATCTCTGTTTGCTTCCTGCCTTTGGAGGTGTTGAATCACGTGGACAGATCCCATGGCTGTTTAATTCTGCTCTACTTCTTTTTTTTATTGGCTTTTGTGCTTCTGTTGTCTTAAGTTACAAAAATAAAAGTTGCTGCTCTTGATCCCAGGCAGATGAAGCAAGGTTTACCTCACATATTTATTATGTGACGTCTCATAACTTTTGACGCTGAGAACTTATTTCTTTGCCTCAGTTTCTCTGCACTGTAATAAATTTGTTACAGCGGGCCTAAAGGAGTACATAGCCCTCTGAAATCACCTCAGTTCAGACATAGGACTCCAGAGTTCTAAGACTATCAGGTTACCTTTACCTTGTAATTTATAGCAGCTTCTTGCACATTATAGTCCTCACTTGAGCTAATAATGCAGCTTAACTGTAACGGTAGGATTAGTTTGATATTTGTGAAAACACTAGTATACTCTTAGGAGGAAAAGTGTTGAAATAACCCATT
Organism: Equus quagga; assembly: GCF_021613505.1. NCBI lineage: Eukaryota > Metazoa > Chordata > Mammalia > Perissodactyla > Equidae > Equus > Equus quagga. The sequence goes on from NW_025803055.1 coordinate 1,499, forward strand.
TTTCTCATTATTTGGGGTTTAGTCACCTGCTCAGAAATGGAATAAAGGCTGTCAAATCACAGAATAGTAGTATTTTGAGAGGTGTTAATAACAGAATCCTAGCTTTTTAAAAACACTATTGTATTTGATGTTACTAAAAGGGACAAAGTCAGATGACAAGCACAATGTATGTCATGTACTAATTAATGATAAAAATAACAATGGGAAGGGCTAAGTGAGACTAGATAGTTTGAAATTCCACCCATGTATAAGGAAAACAATGAAAATAAGATAAAGGGAGAAAAGGCTAAAGGATTTTCTATTCATGAGAGCAGCTTAACCAAGCAAACAAAGGATTCATTTGTGTGTTGTCTTCCAGGCTTTTGCAAGAGAAGGTGCCAAAGTCATAGCCACAGATATCAATGAGTCCAAACTTCAAGAACTGGAAAAGTACCCGGGTAAGCAACTCAGCAGCTTGAACTTGGGATTCAGAGTCCATAAGGTATTATAAAAAACAGTACTCGTCTGCTGAAAGAAAATTACTTGGCTGGTCAGCTCCACCGGCCTTCTTCTTAGAGCCTGATTCTTTGATATCAAATCTATATTCTGTGAACCTACAGACAAAAATCTGTATACTTAAATATATAAAAGTTGTATACTTAAAATTTTTTTGATCCAGCATGTTGAAGGATTCAGTACCTAATTACAAAGTTGTATGTGAAATTTAACAGTTGTTGCGTTAACTTTTAATGACAACTTTCACTTCTGTGCCCTACTCAGCACAGTGCTGTCCAGTAGGAAAATGATGTGAACCACGTGTGTGATTTAAATTTCCTGTGGCTACATTTAAAAAGTAAAAAGAAACAGATGAAAATTAATTTTAGTAATGTATTTTATTTAACTAAATATATCCAAAATACCATTTTAACATACTCAATATAAAAAAAATTTATGGAATATTTTACATTCTTTTTTCGTACTAAATCTTTTAAATTCACGTGTGTTGTACACTTACAGCGCATTTCAGTTCTGACTAGCTGCATTTCAAGTGCTTAGTAGCCACATGTGCCTGGTGGCTACCATATTGGAGACAGCTCAGCCCTAAAGTCACATATGATCAGAAACCCTAAGAGATTATGCAGATTATTTCGCTGTGTATCACCCCTTACTGCACCACACTGAACTCAACTCCAGCATCAAAGGACTTCAACTAGAGTTCCTCTGAAAGAAATCAGAACAGACAGCTCATTTGAAAGTTAATTCTTCCAGCAAAATAGAACAGGTTATATAATCAAATGCAAATTAGCACATTGAATTCATGAACGGAATTAGACTATGCTATTTTAATTATTGGATTGTTTATTTATTATTGGAAAATTATTTAATTTTAATAATAGGGAATTTTAACTCCAAGTCAGAAAAACGCTGTTGTACTGAAAAAGTATTGAAAAAGTACTAAGGGAAGAAAGTCCTCCCAAAACTTTCTCCCCTTTCTCTCCTTTTCTATGTTTATAATCTTTTCTTTCTATATCTATAAAAGAATAATAAACCATATTTTTTTAAAAAACATTAAAATAGTGACTTTCTTTTATTAGAGAATGTTTGGGGTTTTTTAGTAACTATTACAGTGTGTCTCTGAGATCCAATGCTGGATCTCTCATGTCTAGCTTTCAAGTGTTTCATCCCTTCTCCTGGCCCCTCATTTCTTCTCCTTGCAATTTAGTGCAGAAATAAGTGATTATACCCTTGACTGACAAAGTTGCTTCCAATAAATAATGGAATTGACATGAAGGTAAAGTGCACAAATGGAAACAGTCTCCTGTCTCACTGCCCTGCCCTTCCCTACCCCTCACTCAGATAGGATTCAGTGTTCCTGGGGCAGTGACTCACCTCTGGGGAAAGAGCAAGCCTGCGCTCTGTTATTACTGCTGGCTCACTGAGAAGCATCTAATATAGATCATTCATACTTCACTGTAAAGTCTTTTCTCAGAAAAGGCCTTTAGTATTCAATTTAGAGAGTGAAGAGAAAGGGAGGGAAAGAGAGGTGTGTTATTGGGAGTTCAGGATGGGGAGGATTTTAAGATTTTTATTAATGAGATTCTTAAGATTCTTAAGACCAATGGTCAACAATCCTATGAAGGCAAAATGGACAGATACTGTAATCTTTGTACTTCAAAGCAGCTACATCTACAAGACTAAACATTTTTTATGGGTATAAGTAAATAGTTTCCCTTGTTTTATGTTTCAGGTATTCAGACTCGAGTCCTGGATGT
>NW_025803056.1:0-3097 GCF_021613505.1 Equus quagga
CAGTGGAGTGAGCAGTGACCAACACTTTCTTCTCTGGATTTCTTGCAGCTCTAGCAGTACAGCGGGAAGAAGCAAAAGCAGACACCCCCCGACAGCAGGTCCAGGCTTTGCTAGAGATTCCCAGGTGTCCTGCGGCCTGTGGCATTGCTCAGCTCACTATGATGCAGCTGAACGAGTCTTGGGGTTTTATTCACATGAAACATGACTGTGTTCCAAGCAGAAGGCTGGCTGAGCCCCTGCGGGCAGCAGGGAAATCAGGAGGGGACACTGCATTTATTGATGGAGGTGCCCAGTTCTCACGGGATGCTTTGGGGCACTAGGGACCATATTCCAAATATGTAACAACAGAGATGACAAGGCAGCCGTGCTAAATAGAACAATTGTCCCAGCAGCCAACAGCCCCCTGGAGAAAGTAGTACTATCATCCACATCTTGTGGTTTTGAAAACCTAGCACAAATGTTCAAAAAATAAAAACCCTGGCACAGAACTAGTGAATGGCTCTGTGAACGTGCGTCCAGCCTGCTGAGAGGCCTGGCCTCTAGGAAGACAGAATGAGGCCAGCGAACAGCTGTAAGATGTCTTTTAGAAAACAGACATCTGGTCTGTCTCCTGGATCATGGAAGTTCCCTGGATGAACCTTGGCGTTTTGGGGTTTTCTGTTTTTACATGACAGGCCATATTTCCACTGGAATCATACTGCCGTCACATTGTATGGCAGGACTTCAGAAATCAAACCCAAACACAGTGAGGTTCCCTGCTGGCTAGTGACAGAGCTGGGTGCAGAACACTGGCCTCTGGCTCCCACTCCAGGAATCTCCAGGCATCAAAGTCTCCCATTTGTGTCCATTTGACCTCCATGGCTTCGTGCCCTGTTGCCAACCTCAGGTTTGTCTGCAGTGAAGACAGGTGCAGACATATCACAGCCCTAGCATCACCTTCGTTGGTTGGAAATTATAACCAAGTGACAAACTTCATCTCAGAAGCTTTACATGAAGATTCAGGAACTGGGAACTGGACTGGGGGGGTAGGGAAGCGCAGTGGTGGACACTAAGAGTGGAAACTCATGTATTTCTACAATGATCAAATGAAGGCCCGTACCTCCAGAGTATGGAAACACTCTCACCTTGATTGGGGCTTGTCGGTGTCATTATCCAATGTACATACCAGGATTGATGCAGAGAGGGCTGATGGCCACTCTGAGTTTATTATAACCAGCGTTTCAATATATACATAGCTTACATCTGTTAAACATACACAGGTGTTCTGTACAATGTAATTAGCAGATGCCAAGAATTCTTAGTGATTTCTCAAGGAGCCCTCCCTTGGCCTCTGTTTTGATATTATCATGTTTTTGCTGTGCTCATATATTTTTATCTCGGAGCATTCAAGGCCTCCTAGGCAACGGCCCCTCCTGCTCCTGATATCGTGTCTCCATCTGTGTCCCTGGGCGGCCGTGCGTGGCTTAGGCTGTCTCCCTCTGGAGATCTTACCTGTCTTTGGCTAACTGGCCTTCTCACCTTGAGGTCGGGGACAGCTTGTTGGCAAGACTTTTCCAGTGATTATTAACCCTTCCTGCGTCAGGGGCGGTTACAGGGCTGTCGGCTTACGATAGTGCACTGAAGGCATTTACTGTAAGCATTTCAGACCACAGTAATGGAAAAAGAAAGCAAAGCCATAGTGTGTCTATTCTTCACAGTGAATGCCCCTTGAAGGAGGCTACGCTGAAATTTAAAGATTTTCACAGAAGCACCCACAAAGAAAAATAACCAAGCCTGGTGCAACACAACTGACAATGTTTTTTTAAAGCTGAAGCAAGTAAACTACATGGCAAAGCCTGAAATGTCTGCCCTACCTCAGGGCATGCAGTGCACACACACACACAGGCGCACACACAAGGGCAGTTTCAGCTCCTCAGACACCACCCGCCACATGCCCACAGCCTCCTTCCTGGATATACTGTGACAGCCACTAAGCTAATGAGATCCCAATGTCACCCTCAGTTTTTACATCTGTCTTTCATGTTTTCCTCCCAAGATCATTGCTCAGAAAGCAGCGATGGGCAGAATGCATACCATCAGAGTTCTTGCTCCTCCTCTTTGCAACAGCAGGGTGCCCACGTGGCAGCCTGGAACAAAGACCCTCAGCTCCTGAGAAGGGAGGGCTGGGTCTCCAGGGACACGGCAGAGCAGGGTGCTCTGTGGCCACCGGGCTGGGTACCGATCCACCAAGGCTGCTGCTGCAGAGACTGCCTACCCATCGTCCTGGGCAGGAGAGAAGAAAATCTGCCTCTCTAGAAGAATGCCGTGCTGGGAACCAAGAGCCAGAGCCAGCAACAAGGACAGCTGAATGCTTGCGCTGGCGAGATCATTGAGAGTCGAAGCAGTGTAAGAAAGACACAATTTCACATCGGATGGGGGCGATCTTTCCAAACGGATAAAATCTGGGAATGAGGCTGTAATGAACGCCCATTTAAGGAGCACCCACACGGGAAACATCATGTCTGTAGAACCTCTGGGACGTAAGCAATCCACCGCAAAACCCCTTCAGCCCGAGAGCACTGAGCGCAGCTCCTCGGAAGTGCAAACAATTTGTTTGCTGGTTTTTAAAACCCAAAAACCCACCCCTTATCCTTTTAACCAAAATGGGTGGAATTTTTCCTACAGGATTATTTTTAAACACTGGAGGGAGATAGGCTTCTTCGGTGATCGTCTTGAGTGGCGAGTTAAGCGGGAGTATATTGTCCTTCGTGCGTTTCCATATTTTCCATAAGATGCATGCATTTCTTAGAAAAGGTAATATTTGAACTTCTTTTAAGAGCAATAGAAGAAAATGTTAAACTGCCCCAAAGCACAGGTACACATGCACACAAATACGCACATCTCACACACATAAATACTAAATACTCCCATTGTGTCTCTATTGTAATGGGACCCACCAGGGTGATTCTCTTGGAAACACTGCAGGGTGACAGAGCCACAGCTGGGTGCAGGCTGCTGCCAGACAGCCTGAGGAGTCCCTGACACGGATGCTGACGTGAACTTTTCAGGAGCACTCGTGGCTGGCTTCTTACAGGATGTGCTGTGAAATCAGGTTGAA
>NW_025803057.1:0-3097 GCF_021613505.1 Equus quagga
TTCAACCTGATTTCACAGCACATCCTGTAAGAAGCCAGCCACGAGTGCTCCTGAAAAGTTCACGTCAGCATCCGTGTCAGGGACTCCTCAGGCTGTCTGGCAGCAGCCTGCACCCAGCTGTGGCTCTGTCACCCTGCAGTGTTTCCAAGAGAATCACCCTGGTGGGTCCCATTACAATAGAGACACAATGGGAGTATTTAGTATTTATGTGTGTGAGATGTGCGTATTTGTGTGCATGTGTACCTGTGCTTTGGGGCAGTTTAACATTTTCTTCTATTGCTCTTAAAAGAAGTTCAAATATTACCTTTTCTAAGAAATGCATGCATCTTATGGAAAATATGGAAACGCACGAAGGACAATATACTCCCGCTTAACTCGCCACTCAAGACGATCACCGAAGAAGCCTATCTCCCTCCAGTGTTTAAAAATAATCCTGTAGGAAAAATTCCACCCATTTTGGTTAAAAGGATAAGGGGTGGGTTTTTGGGTTTTAAAAACCAGCAAACAAATTGTTTGCACTTCCGAGGAGCTGCGCTCAGTGCTCTCGGGCTGAAGGGGTTTTGCGGTGGATTGCTTACGTCCCAGAGGTTCTACAGACATGATGTTTCCCGTGTGGGTGCTCCTTAAATGGGCGTTCATTACAGCCTCATTCCCAGATTTTATCCGTTTGGAAAGATCGCCCCCATCCGATGTGAAATTGTGTCTTTCTTACACTGCTTCGACTCTCAATGATCTCGCCAGCGCAAGCATTCAGCTGTCCTTGTTGCTGGCTCTGGCTCTTGGTTCCCAGCACGGCATTCTTCTAGAGAGGCAGATTTTCTTCTCTCCTGCCCAGGACGATGGGTAGGCAGTCTCTGCAGCAGCAGCCTTGGTGGATCGGTACCCAGCCCGGTGGCCACAGAGCACCCTGCTCTGCCGTGTCCCTGGAGACCCAGCCCTCCCTTCTCAGGAGCTGAGGGTCTTTGTTCCAGGCTGCCACGTGGGCACCCTGCTGTTGCAAAGAGGAGGAGCAAGAACTCTGATGGTATGCATTCTGCCCATCGCTGCTTTCTGAGCAATGATCTTGGGAGGAAAACATGAAAGACAGATGTAAAAACTGAGGGTGACATTGGGATCTCATTAGCTTAGTGGCTGTCACAGTATATCCAGGAAGGAGGCTGTGGGCATGTGGCGGGTGGTGTCTGAGGAGCTGAAACTGCCCTTGTGTGTGCGCCTGTGTGTGTGTGTGCACTGCATGCCCTGAGGTAGGGCAGACATTTCAGGCTTTGCCATGTAGTTTACTTGCTTCAGCTTTAAAAAAACATTGTCAGTTGTGTTGCACCAGGCTTGGTTATTTTTCTTTGTGGGTGCTTCTGTGAAAATCTTTAAATTTCAGCGTAGCCTCCTTCAAGGGGCATTCACTGTGAAGAATAGACACACTATGGCTTTGCTTTCTTTTTCCATTACTGTGGTCTGAAATGCTTACAGTAAATGCCTTCAGTGCACTATCGTAAGCCGACAGCCCTGTAACCGCCCCTGACGCAGGAAGGGTTAATAATCACTGGAAAAGTCTTGCCAACAAGCTGTCCCCGACCTCAAGGTGAGAAGGCCAGTTAGCCAAAGACAGGTAAGATCTCCAGAGGGAGACAGCCTAAGCCACGCACGGCCGCCCAGGGACACAGATGGAGACACGATATCAGGAGCAGGAGGGGCCGTTGCCTAGGAGGCCTTGAATGCTCCGAGATAAAAATATATGAGCACAGCAAAAACATGATAATATCAAAACAGAGGCCAAGGGAGGGCTCCTTGAGAAATCACTAAGAATTCTTGGCATCTGCTAATTACATTGTACAGAACACCTGTGTATGTTTAACAGATGTAAGCTATGTATATATTGAAACGCTGGTTATAATAAACTCAGAGTGGCCATCAGCCCTCTCTGCATCAATCCTGGTATGTACATTGGATAATGACACCGACAAGCCCCAATCAAGGTGAGAGTGTTTCCATACTCTGGAGGTACGGGCCTTCATTTGATCATTGTAGAAATACATGAGTTTCCACTCTTAGTGTCCACCACTGCGCTTCCCTACCCCCCCAGTCCAGTTCCCAGTTCCTGAATCTTCATGTAAAGCTTCTGAGATGAAGTTTGTCACTTGGTTATAATTTCCAACCAACGAAGGTGATGCTAGGGCTGTGATATGTCTGCACCTGTCTTCACTGCAGACAAACCTGAGGTTGGCAACAGGGCACGAAGCCATGGAGGTCAAATGGACACAAATGGGAGACTTTGATGCCTGGAGATTCCTGGAGTGGGAGCCAGAGGCCAGTGTTCTGCACCCAGCTCTGTCACTAGCCAGCAGGGAACCTCACTGTGTTTGGGTTTGATTTCTGAAGTCCTGCCATACAATGTGACGGCAGTATGATTCCAGTGGAAATATGGCCTGTCATGTAAAAACAGAAAACCCCAAAACGCCAAGGTTCATCCAGGGAACTTCCATGATCCAGGAGACAGACCAGATGTCTGTTTTCTAAAAGACATCTTACAGCTGTTCGCTGGCCTCATTCTGTCTTCCTAGAGGCCAGGCCTCTCAGCAGGCTGGACGCACGTTCACAGAGCCATTCACTAGTTCTGTGCCAGGGTTTTTATTTTTTGAACATTTGTGCTAGGTTTTCAAAACCACAAGATGTGGATGATAGTACTACTTTCTCCAGGGGGCTGTTGGCTGCTGGGACAATTGTTCTATTTAGCACGGCTGCCTTGTCATCTCTGTTGTTACATATTTGGAATATGGTCCCTAGTGCCCCAAAGCATCCCGTGAGAACTGGGCACCTCCATCAATAAATGCAGTGTCCCCTCCTGATTTCCCTGCTGCCCGCAGGGGCTCAGCCAGCCTTCTGCTTGGAACACAGTCATGTTTCATGTGAATAAAACCCCAAGACTCGTTCAGCTGCATCATAGTGAGCTGAGCAATGCCACAGGCCGCAGGACACCTGGGAATCTCTAGCAAAGCCTGGACCTGCTGTCGGGGGGTGTCTGCTTTTGCTTCTTCCCGCTGTACTGCTAGAGCTGCAAGAAATCCAGAGAAGAAAGTGTTGGTCACTGCTCACTCCACTG
>NW_025803058.1:0-1368 GCF_021613505.1 Equus quagga
AATCAGGTTGAAGGTTTAACCAGGCAAGAGAGTGAAGTGGGAGCTGGTAGGGATGAGGTGAGAAGAGAGCCATTCCCCTCCTGAAAATGAGTTGTCCCCGGGATGCATCCCACAAAAGAGCACTCAGGTCAGATTTGGTCCCTTCCCTGCCCCTCCCTTTGACAGACAAAACTGCCTGTCAGGGAGTCTGTACATTATTAGTAACTATTTCAGGGATCCCAGGGGTTTGTGAGTTTAAGGGGAAGAACTAACTCTATTTCCTCTGAAAATCCCAAGTCCCAGGACTTGATTCCTCTTACAAGACGTCAGCAGGGATGTGGGGGCACTAAAGACTCTTGCCTCCTTTCTCTGGGCTCTGAGAACGTTCCAGCAGCTGTGCTGACAGGGGAACAAATACCTGTGGCCTTCCTCCAACAGCTCTCTTCTAGCCAACTGGACCTTTGACGTGACAGACTTCCACATCTACATGAGTTTCCTCCTACACGATATGGGAGGTGTCAAAAATCTGGAACAAAATCTATACTCAAAACTGGTTTGCTCAATTTCAAATTCTACTAGGTTGTGTTCAGTAGCTATAGAAACCATCCCTGGTTACCTAATTCTTGAGATTCATTTAAACCATGAATTTATATTTTCTATATTTTTAAAGTTTTACTTGATTATTTGTGAATGGGCTTTTTCTTTTCTGTTCCAATTTATTATGTTTTTCTCTAAAAACTGGAAAGTTAGATATCACTTCTTAGGGTAGGAGTTACCTGGATCATTTGACCTGAGCTTAAGTATATTTGTGAAGGAATTATCATCCAGGGGGCCAGCCTGGTGGCGTAGAGGTTAAGTTTGCACGTTCCACTTCTCAACCGCCCGGGGTTCTCTGGTTCAGATCCCGGGTGCAGACATGGCACTGCTTGGCACGCCATCATGTGGTAGGCGTCCCACGTATAAAGTAGAGGAAGATGGGCACGGATGTTAGCTCAGGGCCAGGCTTCCTCAGCAAAAAAGAGGAGGACTGGCATTAGTTAGCTCAGGGCTAATCTTCCTCAAAAAAAAAAAAAAAGAATTATCATCCAGAATTTTATTCACCTTAAATCTTAGATCTTAAACCTGAGTTCTCAGAATCAGGTTCATCAAAACAGCTACAACACTCACGCAGAAAACTAATTTAACTCAAAGCAACATATACCGCTGTTTTATTAGTTTATAATCTACTCAAGAGTAAGGTACATCTAATCTTCATTATATACCCTCAAAAATATATTAACAAACAGATGATTGGAATCAGGAAAGAAATCTAATGTAGAAAGTCATGAAAAAGTTCTAACTCTGCACCATACTGAGTACTCGAAGTGTCAGTAGTGAGACTGAGGAACT
>NW_025803059.1:0-1368 GCF_021613505.1 Equus quagga
AGTTCCTCAGTCTCACTACTGACACTTCGAGTACTCAGTATGGTGCAGAGTTAGAACTTTTTCATGACTTTCTACATTAGATTTCTTTCCTGATTCCAATCATCTGTTTGTTAATATATTTTTGAGGGTATATAATGAAGATTAGATGTACCTTACTCTTGAGTAGATTATAAACTAATAAAACAGCGGTATATGTTGCTTTGAGTTAAATTAGTTTTCTGCGTGAGTGTTGTAGCTGTTTTGATGAACCTGATTCTGAGAACTCAGGTTTAAGATCTAAGATTTAAGGTGAATAAAATTCTGGATGATAATTCTTTTTTTTTTTTTTTGAGGAAGATTAGCCCTGAGCTAACTAATGCCAGTCCTCCTCTTTTTTGCTGAGGAAGCCTGGCCCTGAGCTAACATCCGTGCCCATCTTCCTCTACTTTATACGTGGGACGCCTACCACATGATGGCGTGCCAAGCAGTGCCATGTCTGCACCCGGGATCTGAACCAGAGAACCCCGGGCGGTTGAGAAGTGGAACGTGCAAACTTAACCTCTACGCCACCAGGCTGGCCCCCTGGATGATAATTCCTTCACAAATATACTTAAGCTCAGGTCAAATGATCCAGGTAACTCCTACCCTAAGAAGTGATATCTAACTTTCCAGTTTTTAGAGAAAAACATAATAAATTGGAACAGAAAAGAAAAAGCCCATTCACAAATAATCAAGTAAAACTTTAAAAATATAGAAAATATAAATTCATGGTTTAAATGAATCTCAAGAATTAGGTAACCAGGGATGGTTTCTATAGCTACTGAACACAACCTAGTAGAATTTGAAATTGAGCAAACCAGTTTTGAGTATAGATTTTGTTCCAGATTTTTGACACCTCCCATATCGTGTAGGAGGAAACTCATGTAGATGTGGAAGTCTGTCACGTCAAAGGTCCAGTTGGCTAGAAGAGAGCTGTTGGAGGAAGGCCACAGGTATTTGTTCCCCTGTCAGCACAGCTGCTGGAACGTTCTCAGAGCCCAGAGAAAGGAGGCAAGAGTCTTTAGTGCCCCCACATCCCTGCTGACGTCTTGTAAGAGGAATCAAGTCCTGGGACTTGGGATTTTCAGAGGAAATAGAGTTAGTTCTTCCCCTTAAACTCACAAACCCCTGGGATCCCTGAAATAGTTACTAATAATGTACAGACTCCCTGACAGGCAGTTTTGTCTGTCAAAGGGAGGGGCAGGGAAGGGACCAAATCTGACCTGAGTGCTCTTTTGTGGGATGCATCCCGGGGACAACTCATTTTCAGGAGGGGAATGGCTCTCTTCTCACCTCATCCCTACCAGCTCCCACTTCACTCTCTTGCCTGGTTAAACCTTCAACCTGATT
>NW_025803060.1:0-3125 GCF_021613505.1 Equus quagga
ATTCCAAATAATGTATGTAATAACAACATTCACCTTGAACAAATGATTCCTTTTAATTATCTGTTAAACCCTTTAATGTGATTCCATGTGGTTTTCTAGTTTGGAAAACCATGAAAGAAAACAGAACTATAGGAAAGTGGGAAATGTTTTACTGACTTATTTCAGACAAGATCAGGCGCATTCAGGGTGGTATGGCTATAGACTATTGATTTCTGTCTTGCTTTCTTTTTTTTTTTTTTTTTTTTAAGAAAGGTTAGCCCTGAGCTAATCCTCTTTTCGCTAAGACTGGCCCTGAGCTAACATCCATGCCCATCTTCCTCTACTTTATACGTGGGATGCCTACCACAGCATGGCTTTTGCCAATCGGTGCCATGTCCACACCCAGGATCCGAACTGGCAAACCCTGGGCCGCTGAGAAGTGGAACGTGTGAACTTAACTGCTGTGCCAACGGGCTGGTCCCTATTGATTTATTTCAAAGCCTTGACAGTGAAGTGACTTGGTAGCAGTTAAAAATAATGAGGTAGAACTCTAGGTACTAAGATGGACCACATTTAAGATATATTGCTCAAATAGCAACTTAAAGAGTAAGTTGTCAAAGGTGTTTTTATTTCAAAAAATTAAAAGAACTCACACACATACTGTCCATTTTCTAGGGATATATATATATATATAAAGGCTTGGAAGGGTGAAACTCTTCCAAACTAACCATACCTCGAGGGGTGGAAGGAGGGGAACTGGAATTAGGAGAGGTGGTCAAGGGACCTTAACCTTGTTGGTTGGATGTTTCACAAGAGGAATCTCTTTACACCTTTCTGATGAAATTAAAACAAAATTTAAAAGGCAGATAAAAAACCAGCTGCTCCGAGTGAGGAAGAGCCCTCCACCCTTGCCCCTCCTGGAACTTATCTGGACATCTTGGAACTGGGGTTAGTCCAGACTCTTCATTTTTTAGTTGGAGAAACTGAAGTCCAGGAATTCACCAGAATGATTTGTCTGAGGCTTTTTATTTTCTTAAGATTGACAAAACTCACTGAAAGCCAGAGAAATGTCTAGAACCTCCCTCCCTTTTCCTTCCCCACTCCCACCCTCAGTCCTTCCCAGAAGGGGAAGGAGATTCTGATTGCCTTGGCAAGAGACCTCTTTGAATTAAACATGAGCGTGTTTTCCGGGTGAAGATTAACAACCTAATGATCAACAGCAGAGACTGAATTACCAGGAGAGGATGGTGCTACTTGGATCCATGAACTCCGAGTCTCCGGATTGGAGAGATTCACCAGAGGAAGCCGTGCCTGTCCTACTTCCAGGCTGGAGGAGAGTGTGGCTCCTGTCCGCCCTAGTACCACAGCCAGGAGGCTCTCAGCAGAGTGATGGGGAGCACAATTAGGGACCCAAGCACGCACCATTGCGTGAGGAAGTCGATGACGCTGGCGGCGGCCATGATAGTAACAGTTGGGAGGTGGTGCAAGTTGTTTCCTCTTTCTCCGTCTCAGTTTCCGTTTTGGTAAAATAGGTGGAGGAATATATATTCCGTTCACTCTACAGCGATGGTATGAGGACCACAGGGGCTTCAAAGCAGCGTCAAAAATGAAGGAGCGTGGGATGAATCAGGACAGACTCCTTTGTTTGCAAGTGGCAGGAACCCAATTCAATTAATTTAAACAACATAAAAAGTGGAATTTTTTCACTCATGAAATTGAAAAGATCCATGTGGGTGTTGCACGTGTGTGCATGTGTGCATATGTTTTTGTGCACATGAGTGTGTGTGTTTGTGCACATGTATGTTTGTGTATGTGTGTGTGTTTGTGCTGTGTGTTTGTGTGTGTGGGTATCTGTCTTAGGCGCAGATGGACCCGAGGAATGAACTATTGTCGACAGGAATCTTCTCTTTTTCTCTAGTTCTTGGCTTTGTTTTCTTCTGTGTCATCTTATTCAAGCAGACTCTCCTATGAGCTGGCAAAGGTGACTCTGGCATGTTAGACTTACATCATCCTCATAGCTGGTGGTCCCAGTGAAAAGAGAAACTCCTCTTTCTGAGTGTTTCAGCAAAAGTCCTGGGGAGAATTTTGACTGCCCAGCTTTGGTCATGTGCCCATCCCTGAGCCAATTACTATGGCCAGGGGCATGGAGTTCCCTGATTGGCTTGGCCTGGGTCATGTGTTCATCCCCAAAGTGGATGGACTGAGCAAGGGTGAGGGATGGTTTCCCAAAGAGATGCTGAACAGAGAGAAAACATACAGCCACCATATGACTGATATCATGCCCAGCAAGAACTCATGCCCTCCCTAATCCCTGATGGGTCCTGAGCCTCATAGAGGCCCCTCCCAGGGACCCAGGGCAGCATTGCTGTCTCCAATGATGAGGGGGCTGTTTGGCCTGCATAAACACTTCTCTGCACAGAGCCCTCTCCTAGCTACTGTCGTTAGCTGGGCCTGCCTGTTACAGTGGGCTAGGAATACTCTTGGCCCCAAATGAACATAGAACCCCAAGGGCTGAGCAAGTGAATGGACAAGGATGTGGTCTTTATCCTGTGATAGCAGTTACCTGGATGCTAGGCAAAGAAAGGACATGGTGAAGATATAAGAGGGCATAACCAAGTTGTTTTGTAATTTTTTTAATATAAAATTAAATATATTCCATTCTACTTCTAAAAGTAGATCATTTTATATGTAAAGTCCCTTTTGATTGCTGCCCCTAATCTCATGTCTCACTCCTGTTACCAGTTTTATAAGTTGCCTATTAAATACACTTTAAAAATAAATTTTGTCTTCAGAAAACATATCTATTGGTGTGTGTGCATGTATCAGTCAGGATGGACTAGGCTCTGCTGTGGTAACAAATAATTCCAAAATTCCATTACCTTAACACACATTTATTTCTCACTTCAACACATGTTTGACAGGAGTCTACAATGGGAATCTGTTTATTGGTGTCACTGAGGGACTCAGGCTGATGGAGACCAAGGCAGGAAGAAGAAAAAAATGGTGAGTTGTACACTGTCTCTTAAAGCTTCCACCCAGAGGTGAGTCATGTCACTTCTCACATTTTTTTGCCAGAGCAAGTCACATGGCCTCACCTATCTCCAAGGAGTGTGGAATCTTGTACCTGGGAGAACTGGAAATAATTG
>NW_025803061.1:0-3773 GCF_021613505.1 Equus quagga
CAATTATTTCCAGTTCTCCCAGGTACAAGATTCCACACTCCTTGGAGTTAGGTGAGGCCATGTGACTTGCTCTGGCAAAAAATGTGAGAAGTGACATGACTCACCTCTGGGTGGAAGCTTTAAGAGACAGTATACAACTCACCATTTTCTTCTTCTTCCTGCCTTGGTCTCCATCAGCCTGAGTCCCTCAGTGACACCAATAAACAGATTCCCATTGTAGACTCCTGTCAAACATGTGTTGAAGTGAGAAATAAATGTGTGTTAAGGTAGTGGAATTTTGGAATTATTTGTTACCACAGCAGAGCCTAGCCCATCCTGACTGATACATGCACACACACCAATAGATAAGTTTTCTGAAGACAAAATTTATTTTTAAAGTATATTTAATATGCAATTTATAAAACTGGTAACAGGAGTGAGACATGAGATTAGGGGTGGCAATCAAAAGGGACTTTACATATAAAATGATCTACTTTTAGAAGTAGAATGGAATATATTTAATTTTATATTAAAAAATTACAAAACAACTTGGTTATGCCCTCTCATATCTTTGCCACGTCCTTTCTTTGACTGGCAGCCAGGTAACTGCTATCACAGGATAAAGACCACATCCTTGTCCATTCACTTGCTCAGCCCTCGGGGTTCTATGTTCATTTGGGGCCAAGAGTATTCCTAGCCCACTGTAACAGGCAGGCCAAGCTAACGACAGTAGCAAGTAGAGGGCTCTGTGCAGAGAAGTATTTATGCAGGCCAAACAGCCCCCTCATCATTGGAGACAGCAATGTTGCCATGGGTCCCTGGGAGGGGCCTCTCTTGGGCTCAGGACCCATCAGGGATTAGGGAGGGCATGAGTTCTTGCTGGGCATGATATCAGTCATATGGTGGCTGTATGTTTACTCTCTGTTCAGCATCTCTTTGGGAAACTGATGAGGATTTTTAGGCTGGTTAATCTTAAAACGGTTTATGATGAGGATTTTTAGGCTGGTTAATTTTGAAACTGCAGATGAGAAGCAGGCTCCAAGGAGTGGAATTTGCTTGTCCCTTTGTTGGGAAACATTTGCATTTCTAAGGGAAACCTCTATCTGTGAAGATGCCTCCCTCTCTGTGCCAGGAAGAAGGGGGATGGCCTTGTCTCTAGAAACTCTTAATCAATGCCAGAGGCCAGAACTTAAGTTGTTTACTGTCTGGCAACCTCATGTAACTGACCCCCCGCCACCCCAAAATCCTACTTTGTCTTTAGCTGAGGATAATATTCAAGCGGTGACTTCTGCCATTTACTCAATCAGGTTTGATTCCTATCTAAAAGTTGTGGGACTGCCAAATGGCGGGACCCTACGGGCACTTATACCGTTTTAACTTTTTTACATATTCTTTGTCTTGTAAAGAGATAACTCACATACCTATGCCTTAAATTTAGCTCTAACCCTCAACTTGGGGCAGCAGAAGCTCTGACTGCCCATGGGTCCTGTCCCCATGCTATTCTATACTATTCTCTAAATAAAAGAGCACTACTGCCAGATCTTAAGAGTCTAAGAAATCTTTCTTTCGACTCCTTGGCTCACCGACCCCATATCAAAACCATCCCTCACCCTTGCTCTGTCCATCTACTTTGGATGGACACATGACCCAGGCCAAGCCAATCAGGGAACACCATGCCCCTGGCCATAGTAATTGGCTCAGGGATGGGCACATGACCAAAGCTGGGCAGTCAAAATTCTCCCGAGGACTTTTGCTGAAACCACCCAGAAAGAGGAGTTTCTCTTTTCACTGGGACCACCAGCTATGAGGATGATGTAAGTCTAACATGCCAGAGTCACCTTTGCCAGCCCAGAGGAGAGTCTGCTTGAATAAGATGACACAGAAGAAAACAAAGCCAAGAACTAGAGAAAAAGAAAAGATTCCTGTCGACAATAGTTCGTTCCTCGGGTCCATCTGCGCCTAAGACAGATACCCACACACACAAACACACAGCACAAACACACACACATACACACATGCACAAACATACATGTGCACAAACACACACACTCATGTGCACAAAAACATATGCACACATGCACACACGCGCAACACCCACATGGATCTTTTCAATTTCATGAGTGAAAAAATTCCACTTTTTATGTTGTTTAAATTAATTGAATTGGGTTTCTGCCACTTGCAAACAAAGGGGTCTGTCCTGATTTCATCCCACGCTCCTTCATTTTTGACGCGGCTTTGAAGCCCCTGTGGTCCCCACACCATCACTGTAGCGTGAACGGAATATATATTCCTCCACCTATTTTACCAAAACAGAAACTGAGACGGAGAAAGAGGAAACAACTTGCGCCATCTCACAACAGTTACTATCATGGCCGCCGCCCACGTCATCGACTCCCTCACGCAATGGTGCGCTCTTGGGTCCCTAATTGTGCTCCCCAACACTCTGCTGAGAGCCTCCTGGCTGTGGTACTAGGGCGGACGGGACCCACACTCTCCTCCAGCCTGGAAGTAGGACGGGCGCGGCTTCCTCTGGTCAATCTCTCCAATCCGGAGACTGGGAGTTCATGGATCCAATTAGCACCATCCTCTCCCGGTAATTCAGTCTCTGCTGTTGATCATTAGGTCGTTAATCTTCACCCGGAAAACACGCTCATGTTTAATTCAAACAGGTCTCTTGCCAAGGCAATCAGAATCTCCTTCCCCTTCTGGGAAGGACTGAGGGTGGGAGTGGGGCAGGAAAAGGGAGGGAGGTTCTAGACATTTCTCTGGCTTTCAGTGAGTTTTGTCTGACCTTAAGAAAATAAAAAGCCTCAGACAAATCATTCTGGTGAATTGCTGGACTTCAGTTTCCCCAACTAAAAAGTGAAGAGTCCGGACTAAACCCAGTTCCAAGATGTCCAGATAAGTTCCAGGAGGGGCAAGGGTGGAGGGCTCCTCCACTCGGAGCAGCTGGTTTTTTATCTGCCTTTTAAATTTTGTCTTATTTTCATCAGAAAGTTGTAAAGAGATTCCTCTTGTGAAACATCCACCCAAAAAGGTTAAGGTCCCTTGACCACCTCTCCTAATTCCAGTTCCCCTCCTTCCACCCCTCAAGGTATGGTTAGTTTGGAAGAGTTTCACCCTTCCAAGCCTTTATATATATCCCTAGAAAATGGACAGTGTGTGAGTTCTTTTAATTTTTTTTAAAAAAACACCTTTGACAACTTACTCTTTAAGTTGCTATTTGACCGATATATCTTAAAGGTGGCCCATCTTAGTACCTAGAGTTCTACCTCATTATTTTTAACTGCTACCAAGTCACTTCACTGTCAAGGCTTTGAAATAAATCAATAGGGGCCAGCCCATTGGCGCAGCAGTTAAGTTCACACGTTCCGCTTCTCGGCGGCCCGGGGTTTGCCACTTCGGCTCTTGGGTGTGGACATGGCACCGCTTGGCAAAAGCCATGCTGTGGTAGGCATCCCACGTATAAAGTAGAGGAAGACGGGCATGGATGTTAGCTCAGGGCCAGTCTTTCTCAGCGAAAAGAGGAGGATTAGCTCAGGGCTAACCTTTCTTAAAAAAAAAGGAAAGAAAGACAGAAATCAATAGTCTATAGCCATACCACCCTGAATGCGCCTGATCTTGTCTGAAATAAGTCAGTAAAACATTTCCCACTTTCCTATAGTTTCATTTTCTTTCATGGTTTTCCAAACTAGAAAACCACATGGAATGACATTAAAGGGTTTAACAGATAATGAAAAGGAATCGTTTGTTCAAGGTGAATGTTGTTATTACATACATTATTTGGAATCGAA
>NW_025803062.1:0-3125 GCF_021613505.1 Equus quagga
CAATTATTTCCAGTTCTCCCAGGTACAAGATTCCACACTCCTTGGAGATAGGTGAGGCCATGTGACTTGCTCTGGCAAAAAAATGTGAGAAGTGACATGACTCACCTCTGGGTGGAAGCTTTAAGAGACAGTGTACAACTCACCATTTTTTTCTTCTTCCTGCCTTGGTCTCCATCAGCCTGAGTCCCTCAGTGACACCAATAAACAGATTCCCATTGTAGACTCCTGTCAAACATGTGTTGAAGTGAGAAATAAATGTGTGTTAAGGTAATGGAATTTTGGAATTATTTGTTACCACAGCAGAGCCTAGTCCATCCTGACTGATACATGCACACACACCAATAGATATGTTTTCTGAAGACAAAATTTATTTTTAAAGTGTATTTAATAGGCAACTTATAAAACTGGTAACAGGAGTGAGACATGAGATTAGGGGCAGCAATCAAAAGGGACTTTACATATAAAATGATCTACTTTTAGAAGTAGAATGGAATATATTTAATTTTATATTAAAAAAATTACAAAACAACTTGGTTATGCCCTCTTATATCTTCACCATGTCCTTTCTTTGCCTAGCATCCAGGTAACTGCTATCACAGGATAAAGACCACATCCTTGTCCATTCACTTGCTCAGCCCTTGGGGTTCTATGTTCATTTGGGGCCAAGAGTATTCCTAGCCCACTGTAACAGGCAGGCCCAGCTAACGACAGTAGCTAGGAGAGGGCTCTGTGCAGAGAAGTGTTTATGCAGGCCAAACAGCCCCCTCATCATTGGAGACAGCAATGCTGCCCTGGGTCCCTGGGAGGGGCCTCTATGAGGCTCAGGACCCATCAGGGATTAGGGAGGGCATGAGTTCTTGCTGGGCATGATATCAGTCATATGGTGGCTGTATGTTTTCTCTCTGTTCAGCATCTCTTTGGGAAACCATCCCTCACCCTTGCTCAGTCCATCCACTTTGGGGATGAACACATGACCCAGGCCAAGCCAATCAGGGAACTCCATGCCCCTGGCCATAGTAATTGGCTCAGGGATGGGCACATGACCAAAGCTGGGCAGTCAAAATTCTCCCCAGGACTTTTGCTGAAACACTCAGAAAGAGGAGTTTCTCTTTTCACTGGGACCACCAGCTATGAGGATGATGTAAGTCTAACATGCCAGAGTCACCTTTGCCAGCTCATAGGAGAGTCTGCTTGAATAAGATGACACAGAAGAAAACAAAGCCAAGAACTAGAGAAAAAGAGAAGATTCCTGTCGACAATAGTTCATTCCTCGGGTCCATCTGCGCCTAAGACAGATACCCACACACACAAACACACAGCACAAACACACACACATACACAAACATACATGTGCACAAACACACACACTCATGTGCACAAAAACATATGCACACATGCACACACGTGCAACACCCACATGGATCTTTTCAATTTCATGAGTGAAAAAATTCCACTTTTTATGTTGTTTAAATTAATTGAATTGGGTTCCTGCCACTTGCAAACAAAGGAGTCTGTCCTGATTCATCCCACGCTCCTTCATTTTTGACGCTGCTTTGAAGCCCCTGTGGTCCTCATACCATCGCTGTAGAGTGAACGGAATATATATTCCTCCACCTATTTTACCAAAACGGAAACTGAGACGGAGAAAGAGGAAACAACTTGCACCACCTCCCAACTGTTACTATCATGGCCGCCGCCAGCGTCATCGACTTCCTCACGCAATGGTGCGTGCTTGGGTCCCTAATTGTGCTCCCCATCACTCTGCTGAGAGCCTCCTGGCTGTGGTACTAGGGCGGACAGGAGCCACACTCTCCTCCAGCCTGGAAGTAGGACAGGCACGGCTTCCTCTGGTGAATCTCTCCAATCCGGAGACTCGGAGTTCATGGATCCAAGTAGCACCATCCTCTCCTGGTAATTCAGTCTCTGCTGTTGATCATTAGGTTGTTAATCTTCACCCGGAAAACACGCTCATGTTTAATTCAAAGAGGTCTCTTGCCAAGGCAATCAGAATCTCCTTCCCCTTCTGGGAAGGACTGAGGGTGGGAGTGGGGAAGGAAAAGGGAGGGAGGTTCTAGACATTTCTCTGGCTTTCAGTGAGTTTTGTCAATCTTAAGAAAATAAAAAGCCTCAGACAAATCATTCTGGTGAATTCCTGGACTTCAGTTTCTCCAACTAAAAAATGAAGAGTCTGGACTAACCCCAGTTCCAAGATGTCCAGATAAGTTCCAGGAGGGGCAAGGGTGGAGGGCTCTTCCTCACTCGGAGCAGCTGGTTTTTTATCTGCCTTTTAAATTTTGTTTTAATTTCATCAGAAAGGTGTAAAGAGATTCCTCTTGTGAAACATCCAACCAACAAGGTTAAGGTCCCTTGACCACCTCTCCTAATTCCAGTTCCCCTCCTTCCACCCCTCGAGGTATGGTTAGTTTGGAAGAGTTTCACCCTTCCAAGCCTTTATATATATATATATATCCCTAGAAAATGGACAGTATGTGTGTGAGTTCTTTTAATTTTTTGAAATAAAAACACCTTTGACAACTTACTCTTTAAGTTGCTATTTGAGCAATATATCTTAAATGTGGTCCATCTTAGTACCTAGAGTTCTACCTCATTATTTTTAACTGCTACCAAGTCACTTCACTGTCAAGGCTTTGAAATAAATCAATAGGGACCAGCCCGTTGGCACAGCAGTTAAGTTCACACGTTCCACTTCTCAGCGGCCCAGGGTTTGCCAGTTCGGATCCTGGGTGTGGACATGGCACCGATTGGCAAAAGCCATGCTGTGGTAGGCATCCCACGTATAAAGTAGAGGAAGATGGGCATGGATGTTAGCTCAGGGCCAGTCTTAGCGAAAAGAGGATTAGCTCAGGGCTAACCTTTCTTAAAAAAAAAAAAAAAAAAAAGAAAGCAAGACAGAAATCAATAGTCTATAGCCATACCACCCTGAATGCGCCTGATCTTGTCTGAAATAAGTCAGTAAAACATTTCCCACTTTCCTATAGTTCTGTTTTCTTTCATGGTTTTCCAAACTAGAAAACCACATGGAATCACATTAAAGGGTTTAACAGATAATTAAAAGGAATCATTTGTTCAAGGTGAATGTTGTTATTACATACATTATTTGGAAT
>NW_025803063.1:0-1580 GCF_021613505.1 Equus quagga
ACACACCCATCCTCTGGCTAGTGAAGGGCAGGCACTTTGACTGGCAGCCCCACCAGCTCCCATGGGCAGAGATAGTTTGCAAAGAGAACTCAAGCTTACACTGTTACCAGGAAGAAGGAAGACATATGCTGGAGATGGAACCAATGCCCACCCTGTTAAACAGCCATTTCACAAATGCTGACTTAGCTCAGTGCCCAATAGAGGTTGGGTAGAAGAGAAAGAAGGGGATGGGGCAAAAGAAAAAGAAGAGGACAAAGAAGGGAAGAGGAGGAGGAGGAGGAGAGAAAATCCAGAAGTTGCTGTGAGGGCCATGGGGGCCTGAGTGGGAGGGGCTGCTCTAGGCAATAGAGCCTCCCCTGTCTCCCCCTCCAGCTTACTTCAGTTAGAAATAGTCCTGGAGGTCAGCCTGGCCCCTGACCAGCTATCTTTGGAAAATCTCTCTGCTTATGGATGTTTCTCTGGCTTTCCATGGGTTTGTCTTAAGAAAATAACACTGCAATAAAATATTCTGATATTACCCATACCCACAACCTCAGATCTTCCCAGAATTGACTTTTTTTAAAGAAAACCTAGAAAATATAGAAAAGAGGACAGTAGAATATTTTTTAAATAAAATTGCTTCCTTTTTATTGTAAATTTGCAGCTTTTTTTTTTTGAGGAAGATAGCCCTGAGCTAACATCCACCACCTTCCTCTTTTGCTGAGGAAAATTGGCCGTGTTCCCATCTTCCTCTATTTTATCTGTGGGATGCCTGCCACAGTATGGCTTGATGAGTGTAGCTAGGTATGTGCCCAGCATCCGAACTGGTAAACGCTGGGCTGCCGAAACAGAATGCACAAACTTAACCACTACGCCACCAGGCTGGCCCCAGTAGAATATTTTAAAAACTATAATTTTCTTCCTGTATTTTTTGTTTGCATAGATAAAAATGACATAACATGGTTGGAGTTATGCAATATACAACTTTTGTGACCTGCTTTTCTCACTTAAAATAAACAAACTATGTCATTAAAGTTCTTTAAAACATAATTTCAGTGTCTGTGGAATATTCTACTTTATAATGACATTATAATTCATTTAATGTCTATGTTTAAGAGTCTCTATTCAGAAGGACCTGGGTTCAAATCCTGGGTCTACCACTGAATACTTATTGCTTTATTCTCCAAGGATCTCAGTTTCCCCCATCTATAACACAGAAATAATAATAATGCCTCTCTCCTAGGTTGTCAGGAAGATTAAATAAGAGGATGCATATGAAGCTCTTGGCACAGGGATAGTTAGAGTAAGCATTTTCACTGGTATTATTAGGGTTTTTTCTAAATTTTCACCAGTATTATTAGAATTTTTTCTAAATTTTCACCTGTATTATGAGGGGTTTTTTTTCCTTCAAATTTTTGCAAATGTAAATGACTCTGTAAGGAAAATCTCAGCACATAGATTTCTGGAATTAGAATTCCCGGGTATGCACTTTTTCAAGGTTCTCAGTACAGTGCGCCAGATTGCCCTGAAAAGTTGGCTCCTCACCCACCAGACTTTCAATTATTGGCAACAAGGTCTCAAGTTGTCTCTTTGTCTCTCTG
>NW_025803064.1:0-1666 GCF_021613505.1 Equus quagga
CAGATTTCAACTAGCCATGTTCAGTCACACACCCATCCTCTGGCTAGGGAAGGGCAGGCACCTTGAGTGGCAGCCCCACCAGCTCCCACAGGTAGAGATAGTTTGCAAAGAGAACTCAAGCTTACACTGTTACCAGGAAGAGGGAAGACGTATGCTGGGGATGGAACCAATGCCCACCCTGTTAAACAGCCATTTCACAAATGCTGACTTAGCTCAGTGCCCAATAGAGGTTGGGTAGAAGAGAAAGAAGGGGATGGGGGAAGAAGAGAAAGAAGAGGACAAAGAATGGAAGAGGAGGAGGAGGAGAGAAAATCCAGAAGTTGCTGTGAGGGCCATGGGGGCCAGAGTGGGAGGGGCTGCTCTAGGCAATAGAGCCTCCCTTGTCTCCCCCTCCGGCTTACTCCAGTTGGAAATAGTCCTAGAGGTCAGCCTGGCCCCTGACCCACTATCTTTGGAAAATCTCTCTGCTTCTGGATGTTTCTCTGGCTTTCCATGGGTTTGCCTTAAGAAAATAACACTGCAATAAAATATTCGGATATTACCCATACCCACAACCTCAGATCTGCCCAGAATTGACTTTTTTTAAAAAGAAAAAACCTAGAAAATATAGAAAAGAGGACAGTAGAATATTTTTTAAATAAAATTGCTTCCTTTTTATTGTAAATTTGCAGGTTTGTTTTTTTTTTTAGGAAGATAGCCCTGAGCTAACATCCACCACCAATCCTCCTCTTTTGCTGAGGAAGATTGGCCATGAGCTAACATCTGTTCCCATCTTCCTCTATTTTATCTGTGGGATGCCTGCCATAGTATGGCTTGATGAGTGGAGCTAGGTATGTGCCCAGGATCTGAACTGGTGAACGCTGGGCTGCCGAAACAGAATGCACAAACTTAACCACTATGCCACCAGGCTGGCCCCAGTAGAATATTTTAAAAACTATAATTTTCTTCCTGTATTTTTTGTTTACATATATAAAAATGACATAACATGGTTGGAGTTATGCAATATACAACTTTTGTGAGCTGCTTTTCTCACTTAAAATAAACAAGCTATGTCATTAAAGTTGTTTAAAAACATAATTTCAGTGTCTGTGGAATATTCTACTTTATAATGACATTTATAATTCACTTAATGTCTATGTTTAAGAGTCTCTATTCAGAAGGACCTGGGTTCAAATCCTGGGTCTTCCACTGAATACTTATTGCTTTATTCTCCAAGGATCTCAGTTTCCCCCATCTATAACACAGAAATAATAATAATGCCTCTCTCCTAGGTTGTCAGGAAGATTAAATAAGAGGATGCATATGAAGCTCTTGGCACAGGGATACTTAGAGTAAGCATTTTCACTGGTATTATCAGGGTTTTTTCTAAATTTTCAGCAGTGTTATTAGAATTTTTTCTAAATTTTCACCTGTATTATTAGGCGGTTTTTTTCCTTCAAATTTTTGCAAATGTAAATGATTCTGTAAGGAAAATTTCAGCACAGAGATTTCTGGAATTAGAATTCCCGGGTATGCACTTTTTCAAGGTTCTCAGTACAGTGTGCCAGATTGCCCTGAAAAGTCAGCTCCTCACCCACCAGACTTTCAATTATTGGCAACAAGGTCTCAAGTTGTCTCTCTGTCTCTCTGTGTGTCTGTTTGTGTGCCTGTCTCTCTTTTTCTCTGC
>NW_025803065.1:0-6259 GCF_021613505.1 Equus quagga
GGATCTTCAAAATATCTTAATCTGCAGCATTCTCATTTTTTTTTTTTTCAATTTTAAAAATAAAAGGAGGGGCCGGCCCTGTGGCTGAGTGGTTAAGTTCCCGTGCTCCGCTTGGCGGCCCAGGGTTTCCCGGGTTTGGATCCTGGGCACGGACATGGACCACTCCTCAGGCCACGCTGAGGTGGCGTCCCACATAGCAGAACCAGAGGCACTCACAGCTAGAAGATACAACTCTGTACTGGGGGGCTTTGGGGAGAAGAAGAAGGAAAGACAAAAAAGACAGGCAACAGATGTTAGCTCAGGTGCCATCTAAAAATAACAAAAATAAAAGGAAAGGAAAAACTGCTGTGTTGGGTAAAACACCCTGGGCTTCCTTTGTCAAAATCCACAGCCATGCGTGTTTAGTGTGAAAGGATTAAATGTTGGGTGAGATTTAAAAATGAAGCTTAATTGACACACTTGAGCAATCCTGAGGTTCCAGGGAACACAGTTTGAAAGCCACTGGACTGGCTCATCTATTTTCCTTTTTGAGCAATTATCTTTCAGCTTATTGATCTTACCTGTCAGGAAATGACAGCAGTGTTATGCTATAGGGACAGACCAAGGTTTAAATGTCTTGGGGTCGTCTCTTGGGATCTAAAAAAGCAAGCAAATGAAATACTTAATATCATAATATCATTGCAATATTTCACCGGGAAAGTTTTATCAAATTTGTAGGTTTTGATAAATTTCTCATAGGAGGAGGCAGGATTTTCCTGGGGAGTGGGACCATACCATTCCTTTCAAATGACAACTCTGAAAAGACAGTGGGTCGGTGTTGTGATGGCTACTGTGCTTAACGTTGACAAGTAAGAGGGCACTTCGATTAGTTAGCTATCTATGTGTGATAGGTACGATCACACATACCTATCAGATGTGAATCCAAAGAATTATATGTCCTATATACAATGTTTGGGAGGCAGGACGGAAAGGGGAAAGTGGTCCGGCTGGGAGCTGTTGCTTGCGAGGGAGCCCACAGACCTGGATTCCTCCGCAGTGGCCTGAGAGCAGCCCCGTCTACACTGTCAGCCAAATGACTTGTGTGGCACGATGCCCTTGCTAGTTAAGCCCCAGTCTCATTTCACTATCCCGGGTAACAAGCCCCGAGATTTTGACTTGTTGACCCTTCTTCCTTGGGGCCCTCAATGCCTGTCTCCTCTGCTGGGAATTCTCCCTATTAGGCTTGGCAGAAAAGCAGAACATACATGCTTCCCCTCCACTGTTGTCACATTTTCATTTCAAGGGTTGACTTTTAGTTACAAAGGTGTTAAAAATAAAAACTTCTCATAAATAATGGAAAGCTATGAAGATTTTGAAAGGCTTTTCTCCTAATATTTATTTCACAAAAATATAAAAAGAAGAAAAAAAAAATCACCCAACTCCTAAGGGTCAGGATATCTCCCTGAGTTCTATTCTGACTGTTTGCTCTTCATCTGTACTGACACGTAAATAGAGGCCTAGTTGGCCTCTCAGAGGGACTCCCCTTGTCGCGGCTCCGCTGCTCTGCGGGCTGGTGGCCATCTGACTTAGAATGCGCCTGTGCCTGTCCCACCGGGGCTGTGCTGGACCCCGGACAAAGCTCCTCAGTCTAGGCCGAGGTGGATTCAGGTTGACTCTTCTGCTAAAGGTGATGGGAACTTTCAGCCTCTTCCAAAACATGCTTCCTACTCTTTTCCCTGGCCCCGGGCTCCTGGGGTCCCCTTCTGCTTCGGGACTTAGACTGATCCTCACTCTCTTGCTGTCCTGGCCTTCTTGAGTCTCACCTTCTCCCTGGCTCCTTGGGTGAGGACACAGCTTTCTGGTTTGGTGTCCAAACCCCAGTCCTGGGACTTCAGCTGCTCTCCATCCGCCTTCGGTGTCCTCCTTCCCTGTACTTTCTCTCTCGCTTGGTGCCGTCATCTCTGTCCTCCTCACTCCTCTCCGTCCCTGGTTGGTGCCTGACAGCTCAGATTAAGGCAATATACTCACTATGGTTGTCAAGACTGATTCTGCTTTCAGCTAAGTCTCTGCTTCTAAGATAACTGGGCCAGGCTCCTTAGCCTCAAGGCCTAGCGTCAGTGGCAGCTGCCATCAGTCTGGGACTCTTCCTCCTCCTCATTGTGCAGAAGAGCATTAACTCGGCAGGGCTGGGTCGTCAAATCCTGCACATTCCCAAGAAAGGTTCAGCCCTTGACCAATGCCTGGGAGATAATACCTAAGCCAGTGAAATCTCCTGTGTGAGAAGAGTGTCTTTGTTCACCTGGGGCCTTGGGCCACGTGGTTTCATTTGACCTCCGGAAGGGCTGGACACTGAGTAACTAAGGTCAGCTATGCACGTGACCTTATGCCTACGTGACTGATCCATAACACGAAGCCTGGATACCAAGCCTCAGGTCAGCCTCCCAGGTTGGCAATACTTCGTGCATCTTCTCACACATTGTTTCTGGGAGAATTAAGTGCTGTCCGTGTCACTCCACTGGACCGAGGACAATGGAAACTCGCGCCTGGTTTCTCCTGGCCTCTGCCCTATGTGCCTTTTTCCTTTGCTGATGTTTATCTGTATCCTTTCAGTGTAATCAGCCGTAAGTATGAACGTAACAGCTTCTCAGTTCTGTGAGTCCACCTACTGAGTCACGGGACTTGATGGTGGTCTTGGGGACTCCTGACTCAATCATCTTCATCATCAGCAGCAGCATCAATGCATAGTGACCACTTGCTACATGCGACACCTGCTAAATGCTTGTCATGGGTTATCCTCTTCAAACCTTATAAAAACGCTGTGAAGGGGCTGGCCCCGTGGCTGAGTGGTTAAGTTCGCGCTCCGCTGCATGCGGCCCAGTGTTTCGTCAGTTCGAATCCTGGGCACGGACATGGCACTGCTCATCAGACCACACTGAGGCAGCGTCCCACATGCCACAACTAGAAGGACCCACAACGAAGAATACACAACTATGTACCGGGGGGCTTTGGGGAGAAAAAAGGAAAAAAATTTTTAAAAATAATCTTAAAAAAAAAAAAGAAAAAACTGCCAGTGGAAGAAAAATATGAAAAGAATTGGTTTTCACAGCCTGTTAGCGTGCCAATAAAACCTGGTCCAAGACAGCATACGAGGCAGGAGGAGAAGAATGCAGTGAAGACCAAGAGAGTACACACCCATCTGTGTGTGCGCGTATGTAGGGTTGGGTGTCTGTGTGTGCACGGGTGTCTCACAGGAAGAGGACGATAGGCTCAGCATTCTGAGGAAGGCGCCACCACAGCCTCCGCCCTGTGTGTCTCCTGAGTGGCGCAGCGTGCGGCTGTTCCACCGCACAGAAGCCACGTGACTGAGGCGTGTTTGTGCTGCTTTCAGGCCCCGTGATGATCTGGGGCTTAGCTTTCAGCACAACAGGCTGGAGACTGCATGTTTCTACATGTTGTGGGGGTAGGTTCCAAAACTATAAGGAAATAGAAGGCAATCTTGTGAGACTGACAGTACATCTCCCCCGGCTCAGAGAAACGCCAGGCCGTGCGCAGCACACGGGGTTGAGGACCTGCGTTTGGGGTGCACCAGCCGAGCAGCGTCAGTGAACCAGGCTGCCTGCAGCACAGGAAATGCTCACACGCCTCTCCTCCTGCATCTGGCAGGAAGGGCTCCCCTTACGGAACTCAACAGGTGGCACTTTTAATGCTGCCAACTTTCACTGAGCGGGGCGTCTAGAAATGCAAAAGCAGCGGGGAGGGAACATGACACACGGGGATGGTGAGCTGGTGGCCACAGGGGGAGAAGTGTAGGTGGAGGGAGGCTGCAGAGGGGGGAAGCTGGAGGCCTTCAGACACTAGACGCTCCCCAACCTTACAGAATAACAGGGCAGGACAGGCTTGGCTGTTTGGAATTGGGTACTGGTCTAGAATGAGGGACTTTTCCCCATTAAGTTACTGTAAACTTAAGCCTCATGCATGACATAGCCATATGTTGTGGTTGCAAGGATTCCTTATGAGTCAGCGTTAGAAAGCTGCCTCTACAAAACATGGGCTGAGCTGAACTCGTTTACAAACCTGTTTCCAAGCTGAGCTGTCTGATTTTAGTTTCCAGGGAACGGAAATTGAATCTGCTAATTGGGTTTACCTGGCCTCCCACTCTGGCAGCCCGCACACACCACGTTGTTGTAGTTATGGTACTTTTATACATACTTTTATTTTTTGGTGAGGAAGATTGGCCCTGAGCTAACATCTGTGCCAGTCTTCCCCTATTTTGTACGTAGGATGCCTTCACGTCATGGCTTGATGAGCAGTGTGTACGTCCTCGCTCAGGATCTGAACTGGCAAACCCTGGTTCCCTGAAGCAGAGCGCAAACTTAACCTTTACTCCACAGGGCCAGCGCATCATACATACTTTTTGCTGCTGGTGGTAACAATGTAACAAAGTTTTTGTATTTGTCCTACTGCCAAATTCTCCAGAGCAGTATTTTTCTAATTTTTAAGGCTGTGGAACCCTTCACGTCTCTGAATCCTAAAGATCTTTTGAAAAAAATGAAATCACCGCTTCTAAGGAAAAATCCTAATTTGAAAGTGTTACTTAGGTATTTTCTGGATATCTCTAAGGGAAATTTTCTTTTTTTTTTTTCTTGTGGAATTTTTGATGACTATACAAAACACATTTTCCAAGAAATACATTTTTCTTCGTCTCATCACCAAAAAGGAAATTATGCATAGAAGTGATGTTTCTGGCCGCATCTGGCTGAGCCAGGCTGCTCTGCTGGGCTCAGAGCAGAGACCACCACCAGCAACACTGTTCTGGCCAGGCATTACCCCCTGAGAAAGGGCCCCTGGAGAAAAGCAACAGTCAACAACTCTGGTCAAGGTCACCAAAGCAACACATGTAGGAAACTCTTGATACAGTAAATGCTGTTCAAATAGTAGAACCTTTTGTAACAAAAATGTTCTGGCCTTACCCTTCTTGCCAGTGCCTTTTTGCTGAAGCTTAAAGCTAATTGTCTGTGAAAATGGGGCTGCTACTCTAAAGGGCTGCTTCTCCTGCCCTCAGCAGGTGAACTTGACTTCACGCCTTTGGGAGGGGCATGTTTTGAAGAAGGTCATTAATAGCTCCGGATATTTGGTGGAGAATTCACCTCTCATATTTACAGAGGGACTTGTATTTACACAGTATTTTTATATGCATTATTTTGTTTAATTCCAAAGGAAAAGTACTAAGAGTTTGACCCTCATTTCTGTTTAAGAAATAGACCTAGGCAGGCTGTTATGTACCTTACGGTTATAGGGAGTTATTAAAAGAGGAGGTTTTGGACTTTCCGATGTTCACCTTCCAGTACAGGGATCTTCTGACCTTCTCACTCTCTTATTTGTCAGAACAAATCGTGTTTTGACAACAGTATTCAAAGGTCAAATACAGAGAGTGTTAGTATCTATGTTTCTCAAAAATGTTTTTTTTTTAAATAGCGCAGTATGGTATGCCAGTGTCAATTATATATTTCAGCTAAAAACACTACGTGGTGGTTTGATCAAACGTAAATTCTGAAACAGGCTTGGATTTTTTCCAAGACGTGTTAAGAGCTGGTCTGTGTGAGCTGCCAGGCTATGAGAACTCTGGGAGGCCTGCTGTGAGAACAAATCGTAATTTCTAAAGATCTGAAGAGGCACATCTGGAGCATAATGGAGGCTGGTTGCAGGAGAGCTGCTGATTGCAAGGAGGACTATGCAGGTTCAACCCTGCCAAGGGGGAGAGAAGTGGTGTGGCCACAAATGGCTATTTCTCTGATCCCTCTGCCAGGGAGAACACCAACAGCAACCTTTCAGTTACAAATCGGTTCTACCAGAGAGGCAAGATCAGAGAGTTACAAAGAAGGCCATTTATTTGTGATCCCATTGAGACTGCCACAGGGCCTTTGCACTAGCCATTCTTTGCCTGCAACACGCCATTACCAGCTTTATGCTTGCTCCCTCACTTCATTCAGGCCTCGGCTCAAGAGGCCTGAGAAACCGTCTCTAATAAACTATTTAAAACACTCCAAAATAATCTCTATCACATTCCAGCCCTACTGTTCTCTGTCGCTTCACAGTATTATCACCACCTGGAATTATATGGTGTGTTTGCTTGTTTACTGTCTGGTTTCCCCAATAGAATGTCAGCCACATGCAGCAGATTGACTGGCTCCCTACTTCTTCAGTTGCCCCGCAGTGCCTGGTGCACGGAAGGTGCTGAATAAACACGTTAGATGAATGAATGATTGCACGATGAATGATC
>NW_025803066.1:0-3734 GCF_021613505.1 Equus quagga
ATCTTAAACTGCACCTAACAGAACTAGAAAAAGAAGAACAAACAAAGCCCAAAGTCAGCAGAGGGAGGGAAATAATGAAAATCAGAGCAGAGGGACCAGCCCGGTGGCGCAGTGGTTAAGTTCGCACGTTCCACTTCTCGGTGGCCCAGGGTTTGCTGGTTTGAATCCTGGGTGTGGACATGGCACTACTTGGCCTGCCATGCTGTGGTCAGTGTCCCACACATAAAGCAGAAGAAGATGGCCATGGATGTTAGCTCAGGGCCAGGCTTCCTCAGCTAAAGAGAGGATGACTGGCAGTAGTTAGCTCAGGGCTAATCTTCCTCAAAGAAAAAAAAAATCAGAGCAGAAATAAATGAAATAGAGACTAAAAGATCAGTAGAAAGGATTAATGAAACTAACACCTGGTTCTTTGAGAAGATAAACAAAATTGACAACCCCTTGACCAGACTCACTGAGAAAAAAAGAGAGGAGGCTCACATAAAATCAGAAACTAAAGAGGAGAAATTACAACACATATTGCAGAAATACAAAGGATTATAAGAGAATACTATGAAAAATGATATGCCCACAAATTGGATAACCTAGAAGAAATGGATAAATTCTTAAACTCATACAACTGCCCAAAACTGAAGCAAAAAGAAATAGAGAATCTGAATAGACCAATCACAAGAAAAGAGATTGAAGCAGTAATCAAAAACCTCCCAAAAATCAGAAGTCTAGGACCAGAGGGCTTCCCTGGAGAATTCTATCAAACATTCAAAGAAGATTTAATACCTATCCTTTTCAAACTGTTCCAAAAAATTGAAGATGATGTGCTTCCTAACTCATTCTATGATGCCAACATTACCCTAATACCAAAACCAGACAAAGACAATACAAAGAAGAAAAATTACAAGCCAATGTCACTGATGAACATAGATGCAAAAAATCCTCAACAAAATACTATCAAACCAAATACAGACATACACTAAACAGATCATGCACCATGATCAAGTGGAATTTATTCCACGGATGCAGGAATGCTTCAACATCTGCAGATCAATCCAAGTGATATGCCACATTAGCAAAATGAGGAATATGAATCACATAATCATCTCAATAGATGCAGGGAAAGCATTTGACAAGATCCAACATCCATTTATGGTAAAAATCTCTCAATAAAACGGGTATAGAAGGAAAGAACCTCAACATAATGAAGGCCATATATGGCAAACCCACAGCCAACATCACCTACTTAACTGTGCAAAACTAAAAACCACCCCTTCAAGAACAGGAACAAGACAAGGGTGCCCACTCTCACCACTGCTATTCAACATAGAATGGGAGGTTTTGGGCAGAGCAACTAAGAAAGAAAAAGAAATAAAAGGAATCTAAATTGGAAAGGAAGAGTTGAAACTCTCACTGTTTGCAGATGATATGATTCTACATATAGAAAACCCTACAGAAAACCATTAGAAATAATCAACAACTATGGCAAAGTTGCAGGGTGCAAAATCAACTTATAAATGTCAGTTGCATTTCTATACATTAACAACAAAATAGAAGAAAGAGAAATCAAGAATACAATTTCATTTACAATTGCAACAAAAAGAACAAAGTATCTAGGAATAAACCTAACAAAAATGGTGAAAGACCTATACACTGAAAAGTACAATACGTTGTTGAAAGGAACTGAAGAATACATAAAGAAATGGAAAAATATTCCATGCTCATGAGTCAGAAGAATCAACACAGTTAAAAGATCTATACTACCTAAAGCAATCTGCACATTCAGTGCAATCCCAGTCAGAATCCCAATGACATTCTTCATGGAAATAGAACAAAGAATCCTAAAATTTATATGGAACAACAAAAGACCACAAACAGCCAAAGCAAGCCTGAGAAAAAAGAATAAAGCTCAAGGCATCACAATCTCAGACTTCAAAATATACTACAAAGCTACTGTAATCAGGACAGCATGGTACTGGCACAAAAACAGACACACAGATCAATGGAACAGACTTGAAAGCCCAGAAATAAAATCACACATCTATGGACAGTTAATCTTTACAAAGAGCTGAGAACATACAAGGGAGAAAGGAAAGTCTCTTCGATACATGGCCTTGGGAAAACTGGACAGCCACATGCGAAAGAATGAAGGTACAACATTATCTTGCACCATGCACAAAAATTAACTCAAAATGGATTAAAGACTTGAATGTAATACCTGAAACCATAAAACTCCTAGAAAAAAATATAGGCAGTACACTATTTGACATTGGTCTTAGCAGTATCATTCTGAATACCATGTCTACTCCGGCAGGGAAAAATATGAAAAAGTTAACATATGGGACTACACCAGACTGAAAAGCTTCTGCAAAGCAAAGGCAACCATGAGCAAAACAAAAAGACAACTCACTAACTGGCAGCAAATATTTGCAAATCATTTATCCAACCAGGGGTAGATCTCCAAAATATATAAAGAACTCATACAACTCAACAAGAAAAAAACAAACACCCCAATCAAAAAAATGAGCAGAGGATATGAACAGACATTTTTCCAAAGAAGACATACAGATGGCCAACAGACACATGAAATGATGTTCAACATCACTAATTATTAGGCAAATGCAAATCAAAAGTACGAGATATCACCTTACACTGGTCAGAATGGCTATGGTTACCAAGACAAAAAGCAACAAATGCTGGAGAGGATGTGGAGAAAAGGGAATGCTAATAGACTGCTGGTGGGAATGCAAACTGGTGCAGCCCCTATGGAAAACAGTATGGAGATTTCTCAAAAAATTAAAAATAGAAATACCATATGATCCAGCTATCCCATTACAGGATAATTTATCCAAAGACCTTGAAATCAATGATCCAAAGAGATTTGTGCACCCCTATGTTCATTGCAGCATTATTCACAATAGACAAGACTTGGAAGCAACCCAAGTGTCCTTCTACAGATGAATGGATAAAGATGTAGCATATATATACAATGGAATACTACTCAGCCATAAAAAAGACAAAATCATCCCATTTGCAACAACATGGATAGGACTTGAGGGTGTGATCTTAAACAAAATAAGCCACACAGAGAAAGACAAATACTGCATGATTTCACTCATATGTGGAAGATGACAAATGCACGGATAAAGAGAACAGATTAGTGTTTGCCAGAGGGAAGTGGTTTGAGGGGTGGGCGAAAAGGATAAGGGAGCACATATGTTCAGTGACAGACAAAAATTAGACTGCTGGTGGTGAGCATGATGAAGTCTATTCAGAAATTGATAATTAATAATGTTAGCCCAAAATTACACATAATTTTAAACCATTATTATCTCAATAAAATTAATGGAAAAAAGGTGACAAGAATAAATTGAAAATCTAGATAAACCTATGACAAGTAAAGAGAATAAGTTTGTAATCCAAATGCTCCCTCAAAGTAAAGCCAGAATGGCTTCACCTTGAATTGTACCAGACATTTAAAAGAGAAATAATGTGAATCCTTCACAAATACTTCCAAAATATGTAATAGGAAATGACACTTAGGCAGTGACCAACTCAGTCTATGAAGCCAGAATTACCCTGATATCCAACAAGACAACGATATCACAAGAAAACTACAGACAAATATCCTTATGACTATACATGCAAAAATCCTCCACAAATTACTAGCAAATTGAAATCATCAGCATATAAAAAAGGATTCTACAACATGACCAAGTGGGATTCATCTCAGACATGCAAGATTC
>NW_025803067.1:0-3734 GCF_021613505.1 Equus quagga
GAATCTTGCATGTCTGAGATGAATCCCACTTGGTCATGTTGTAGAATCCTTTTTTATATGCTGATGATTTCAATTTGCTAGTAATTTGTGGAGGATTTTTGCATGTATAGTCATAAGGATATTTGTCTGTAGTTTTCTTGTGATATCGTTGTCTTGTTGGATATCAGGGTAATTCTGGCTTCATAGACTGAGTTGGTCACTGCCTAAGTGTCATTTCCTATTACATATTTTGGAAGTATTTGTGAAGGATTCACATTATTTCTCTTTTAAATGTCTGGTACAATTCAAGGTGAAGCCATTCTGGCTTTACTTTGAGGGAGCATTTGGATTACAAACTTATTCTCTTTACTTGTCATAGGTTTATCTAGATTTTCAATTTATTCTTGTCACCTTTTTTCCATTAATTTTATTGAGATAATAATGGTTTAAAATTATGTGTAATTTTGGGCTAACATTATTAATTATCAATTTCTGAATAGACTTCATCATGCTCACCACCAGCAGTCTAATTTTTGTCTGTCACTGAACATATGTGCTCCCTTATCCTTTTCGCCCACCCCTCAAACCACTTCCCTCTGGCAAACACTAATCTGTTCTCTTTATCCGTGCATTTGTCATCTTCCACATATGAGTGAAATCATGCAGTATTTGTCTTTCTCTGTGTGGCTTATTTTGTTTAAGATCACACCCTCAAGTCCTATCCATGTTGTTGCAAATGGGATGATTTTGTCTTTTTTATGGCTGAGTAGTATTCCATTGTATATATATGCTACATCTTTATCCATTCATCTGTAGAAGGACACTTGGGTTGCTTCCAAGTCTTGTCTATTGTGAATAATGCTGCAATGAACATAGGGGTGCACAAATCTCTTTGGATCATTGATTTCAAGGTCTTTGGATAAATTATCCTGTAATGGGATAGCTGGATCATATGGTATTTCTATTTTTAATTTTTTGAGAAATCTCCATACTGTTTTCCATAGGGGCTGCACCAGTTTGCATTCCCACCAGCAGTCTATTAGCATTCCCTTTTCTCCACATCCTCTCCAGCATTTGTTGCTTTTTGTCTTGGTAACCATAGCCATTCTGACCAGTGTAAGGTGATATCTCGTACTTTTGATTTGCATTTGCCTAATAATTAGTGATGTTGAACATCATTTCATGTGTCTGTTGGCCATCTGTATGTCTTCTTTGGAAAAATGTCTGTTCATATCCTCTGCTCATTTTTTTGATTGGGGTGTTTGTTTTTTTCTTGTTGAGTTGTATGAGTTCTTTATATATTTTGGAGATCTACCCCTGGTTGGATAAATGATTTGCAAATATTTGCTGCCAGTTAGTGAGTTGTCTTTTTGTTTTGCTCATGGTTGCCTTTGCTTTGCAGAAGCTTTTCAGTCTGGTGTAGTCCCATATGTTAACTTTTTCATATTTTTCCCTGCCGGAGTAGACATGGTATTCAGAATGATACTGCTAAGACCAATGTCAAATAGTGTACTGCCTATATTTTTTTCTAGGAGTTTTATGGTTTCAGGTATTACATTCAAGTCTTTAATCCATTTTGAGTTAATTTTTGTGCATGGTGCAAGATAATGTTGTACCTTCATTCTTTCGCATGTGGCTGTCCAGTTTTCCCAAGGCCATGTATCGAAGAGACTTTCCTTTCTCCCTTGTATGTTCTCAGCTCTTTGTAAAGATTAACTGTCCATAGATGTGTGATTTTATTTCTGGGCTTTCAAGTCTGTTCCATTGATCTGTGTGTCTGTTTTTGTGCCAGTACCATGCTGTCCTGATTACAGTAGCTTTGTAGTATATTTTGAAGTCTGAGATTGTGATGCCTTGAGCTTTATTCTTTTTTCTCAGGCTTGCTTTGGCTGTTTGTGGTCTTTTGTTGTTCCATATAAATTTTAGGATTCTTTGTTCTATTTCCATGAAGAATGTCATTGGGATTCTGACTGGGATTGCACTGAATGTGCAGATTGCTTTAGGTAGTATAGATCTTTTAACTGTGTTGATTCTTCTGACTCATGAGCATGGAATATTTTTCCATTTCTTTATGTATTCTTCAGTTCCTTTCAACAACGTATTGTACTTTTCAGTGTATAGGTCTTTCACCATTTTTGTTAGGTTTATTCCTAGATACTTTGTTCTTTTTGTTGCAATTGTAAATGAAATTGTATTCTTGATTTCTCTTTCTTCTATTTTGTTGTTAATGTATAGAAATGCAACTGACATTTATAAGTTGATTTTGCACCCTGCAACTTTGCCATAGTTGTTGATTATTTCTAATGGTTTTCTGTAGGGTTTTCTATATGTAGAATCATATCATCTGCAAACAGTGAGAGTTTCAACTCTTCCTTTCCAATTTAGATTCCTTTTATTTCTTTTTCTTTCTTAGTTGCTCTGCCCAAAACCTCCCATTCTATGTTGAATAGCAGTGGTGAGAGTGGGCACCCTTGTCTTGTTCCTGTTCTTGAAGGGGTGGTTTTTAGTTTTGCACAGTTAAGTAGGTGATGTTGGCTGTGGGTTTGCCATATATGGCCTTCATTATGTTGAGGTTCTTTCCTTCTATACCCGTTTTATTGAGAGATTTTTACCATAAATGGATGTTGGATCTTGTCAAATGCTTTCCCTGCATCTATTGAGATGATTATGTGATTCATATTCCTCATTTTGCTAATGTGGCATATCACTTGGATTGATCTGCAGATGTTGAAGCATTCCTGCATCCGTGGAATAAATTCCACTTGATCATGGTGCATGATCTGTTTAGTGTATGTCTGTATTTGGTTTGATAGTATTTTGTTGAGGATTTTTTGCATCTATGTTCATCAGTGACATTGGCTTGTAATTTTTCTTCTTTGTATTGTCTTTGTCTGGTTTTGGTATTAGGGTAATGTTGGCATCATAGAATGAGTTAGGAAGCACATCATCTTCAATTTTTTGGAACAGTTTGAAAAGGATAGGTATTAAATCTTCTTTGAATGTTTGATAGAATTCTCCAGGGAAGCCCTCTGGTCCTAGACTTCTGATTTTTGGGAGGTTTTTGATTACTGCTTCAATCTCTTTTCTTGTGATTGGTCTATTCAGATTCTCTATTTCTTTTTGCTTCAGTTTTGGGCAGTTGTATGAGTTTAAGAATTTATCCATTTCTTCTAGGTTATCCAATTTGTGGGCATATCATTTTTCATAGTATTCTCTTATAATCCTTTGTATTTCTGCAATATGTGTTGTAATTTCTCCTCTTTAGTTTCTGATTTTATGTGAGCCTCCTCTCTTTTTTTCTCAGTGAGTCTGGTCAAGGGGTTGTCAATTTTGTTTATCTTCTCAAAGAACCAGGTGTTAGTTTCATTAATCCTTTCTACTGATCTTTTAGTCTCTATTTCATTTATTTCTGCTCTGATTTTTTTTTTCTTTGAGGAAGATTAGCCCTGAGCTAACTACTGCCAGTCATCCTCTCTTTAGCTGAGGAAGCCTGGCCCTGAGCTAACATCCATGGCCATCTTCTTCTGCTTTATGTGTGGGACACTGACCACAGCATGGCAGGCCAAGTAGTGCCATGTCCACACCCAGGATTCAAACCAGCAAACCCTGGGCCACCGAGAAGTGGAACGTGCGAACTTAACCACTGCGCCACCGGGCTGGTCCCTCTGCTCTGATTTTCATTATTTCCCTCCCTCTGCTGACTTTGGGCTTTGTTTGTTCTTCTTTTTCTAGTTCTGTTAGGTGCAGTTTAAGAT
>NW_025803068.1:0-3721 GCF_021613505.1 Equus quagga
CTGAATAGACTTCATCATGCTCACCACCAGTAGTCTAATTTTTGTCTATCACTGAACATATGCGCTCCTTTATCCTTTTCGCCCACCCCTCAAACCACTTCCCCTCTGGCAAACACTAATCTGTTCTCTTTATCTGTGTGTTTGTCATCTTCCACATATGAGTAAAATCATGCAGTATTTGTCTTTCTCTGTGTGGCTTATTTTGCTTAAGATCACACCCTCAAGTTCTATCCATGTTGTTGCAAATGGGATGATTTTGTCTTTTTTATGGCTGAGTAGTATTCCATTGTATACATATACTACATCTTTATCCCTTCGTCTGTAGAAGGGCACTTGGGTTGCTTCGAAGTCTTGTCTATTTTGAATAATGCTGCAATGAACATAGGGGTGCACAAATCTCTTTGGATCATTGATTTCAAGGTCTTTGGATAAATTACCCTGTAATGGGATAGCTGGATCATATGGTATTTCTATTTTTAATTTTTTGAGAAATCTCCATACTGTTTTCCATAGGGGCTGCACCAGTTTGCATTCCCACCAGCAGTGGATTAGCATTCCCTTTTCTCCACATCCTCTCCAGCATTTGTGGTTTTTTGTCTTGGTAACAATAGCCATTCTGACTAGTGTAAGGTGATATCTCATTGTACTTTTGATTTGTATTTCCCTAATAATTAGTGATGTTGAACATCATTTCATGTGTCTGTTGCCCATCTGTTTGTCTTCTTTGGAAAAATGTCTGTTCATATCCTCTGCTCATTTTTGATTGGGTTGTTTATTTTTTTCTTGTTGAGTTGTATGAGTTCTTTATATATTTTGGAGATCAACCCCTGGTTGGATAAATGATTTGCAAATATTTTCTGCCAGTTGGTGAGTTGTCTTTTTGTTTTGTTCACGGTTTCCTTTGCTTTGCGGAAGCCTTTTAGTCTGGTGTAGTCCCATATGTTAACTTTTTCATTTTTTTCCCTGCCAGAATAGACATGGTATTCAGAAAGATGCTGCTAAGACCAATGTCAAATAGTGTACTGCCTATATTTTTTCTATGAGTTTTATGGTTTCAGGTC
Source organism: Equus quagga (assembly GCF_021613505.1). Taxonomy (NCBI): domain Eukaryota; kingdom Metazoa; phylum Chordata; class Mammalia; order Perissodactyla; family Equidae; genus Equus; species Equus quagga. The sequence goes on from NW_025803068.1 coordinate 1,062, forward strand.
TTACATTCAAGTCTTTAATCCATTTTGAGTTAATTTTTGTGCATGGTGCAAGATAATGTTGTACCTTCATTCTTTCGCATGTGGCTGTCCAGTTTTCCCAAGGCCATGTATCGAAGAGACTTTCCTTTCTCCCTTGTATGTTCTCAGCTCCTTTGTAAAGATTAACTGTCCATAGATGTGTGATTTTATTTCTGGGCTTTCAAGTCTGTTCCATTGATCTGTGTGTCTGTTTTTGTGCCAGTACCATGCTGTCCTGATTACAGTAGCTTTGTAGTATATTTTGAAGTCTGAGATTGTGATACCTCGAGCTTTATTCTTTTTTCTCAGGCTTGCTTTGGCTATTCGTGGTCTTTTGTTGTTCCATATAAATTTTAGGATTCTTTGTTCTATTTCCGTGAAGAATGTCATTGGGATTCTGATTGGGATTGCATTGAATGTGCAGATTGCTTTAGGTAGTATAGATCTTTTAACTGTGTTGATTCTTCTGACTCATGAGCATGAAATATTTTTCCATTTCTTTATATATTCTTCAATTCCTTTCAACAATGTATTCTACTTTTCAGTGTATAGGTCTTTCACCACTTTTGTTAGGTTTATTCCTAGATATTTTATTCTTTTTGTTGCAATTGTAAATGGAATTGTATTCTTGATTTCTCTTTCTTCTAGTTTGTTGTTAATGTATAGAAATGCAACTGACTTTTGTAAGTTGATTTTGCACCCTGCAACTTTGCCGTAGTTGTTGATTATTTCTAACGGTTTTCTGTAGGGTTTTCTATATGTAGAGTCATATCATCTGCAAACAGTGAGAGTTTCAATTCTTACTTTCCAATTTAGATTCCTTTTATTTCTTTTTCTTTCTTAGTTGCTCTGGCCAAAACCTCCCATTCTATGTTGAATAGCAGTGGTAAGAGTGGGCATCCTTGTCTTGTTCCTGTTCTTGGAGGGATGGTTTTTAGTTTTGCACAGTTAAGTATGATGTTGGCTGTGGGTTTGCCATATATGGCCTTCATTATGTTGAGGTACTCTCTTTCTATGCTCATTTTATTGAGAGATTTTCTTTTACCATAAATGGATGTTGGATCTTGTCAAATGCTTTCCCTGCATCTATTGAGATGATTATGTGATTCATAGTCCTCATTTTGCTAATGTGGCATATCACATCGATTGATCTGCAGATGTTGAAGCATTCCTGCATCCCTGGAATAAATTCCAATTGATCATGGTGTATGATCCGTTTAGTGTATGTCTGTATTTGGTTTGCCAGTATCTTGTTGAGGATTTTTGCATCTATGTTCATCAGTGACATTGGCTTGTAATTTTTCTTCTTTGTATTGTCTTTGTCTGGTTTTGGTATTAGGGTAATGTTGGCATCATAGAATCAGTTAGGAAACACATCATCTTCAATTTTTTAGAATAGTTTGAAAAGGATAGGTATTAAATCTTCTTTGAATGTTTGATAGAATTCTCCATGGAAGCCCTCTGGTCCTGGACTTCTGATTTTTGATTACTGCTTCAATCTCTTTTCTTGTGATTGGTCTATTCAGATTCTCTATTTCTTCTTGCTTCAGTTTTGGGCAGTTGTATGAGTTTAAAAATTTATCCATTTCTACTAGGTTATCCAATTTGTGGGCATATCATTTTTCATAGTATTTGCTTATAATCCTTTGTATTTCTGCAACATGTGTTGTAATTTCTCCTCTTTCATTTCTGATTTTATTTGAGCCTCCTCTCTTTTTTTTCTTGGTGAGTCTGGTCAAGGGGTTGTCAATTTTGTTTATCTTCTCAAAGAATCAGCTCTTAGTTTCATTAATCCTTTCTACTGATTTTTTCAGTCTCTATTTCATTTATTTCTGCTCTGATTTTCTTTTTGAGGAAGATTAGCCCTGAGCTAACTACTGCCAGTCGTCCTCTTTTTTTGCTGAGGAAGCCTGGCCCTGAGCTAACATCCATGCCTGTCTTCCTCTGCTTTATGTGTGGGACACTGACCACAGCATGGCAGGCCAAGCAGTGCCATGTCCACACCCAGGATTCGAACCAGCGAACCCCAGGCCACCGAGAAGTGGAATGTGTGAACTTAACTGCTGTGCCACCCGGCTGGCCCCTCTGCTCTGATTTTCATTATTTCCCGACCTCTGCTGACTTTGGGCTTTGTTTGTTCTTCTTTTTCTAGTTCTGTTAGGTGCAGTTTAAGATTACCTATTTTAGATTTTTCTTGTTTGTTGAGGTGGATATATATTGCTATGAATTTCCCTCTTATGATCACTTTTGCTGCATCCTATGAGAGTTGGTATGTTGTATTTTCATTTGCGTTTGTGTCCAGGTATTTTTAAATTCCTCCTTTGATTTCTTCATTGATCCAATGATTGTTCAGTAGCATGTTGTTTAGTTTCCACATATTTCTGACTTTCCCAGTTTTTTCTTGTAGTTGATTTCTAGTTTCATAGCATTGTGTTTGGAAAAGATGCTTGAGATGATTTGAATCTTCTCAAGTTTCTTGAGCTTTGCTTTGTTTCCTAACATATGGTTTATGTTTGAGAATGAACCACGTGCACTCGAGAACAATGTGAATTGTTTAAATCTTTTATTTCATTCTTGACCTTTTGTCTGGATGACCTGTCCATTGATGTAAGTGGGATGTTGAGGTCCCATACTGTTATTGT
>NW_025803069.1:0-3255 GCF_021613505.1 Equus quagga
CTGAATAGACTTCATCATGCTCACCACCAGTAGTCTAATTTTTGTCTGTCACTGAACATATGTGCTCCTTTATCCTTTTCGCCCACCCCTCAAACCACTTCCCCTCTGGCAAACACTGATCTGTTCTCTTTATCCGTGTATTTGTCATCTTCCACATATGAGTGAAATCATGCAGTATTTGTCTTTCTCTGTGTGGCTTATTTTGCTTAAGATCACACCCTCAAGTTCTATCCATGTTGTTGCAAATGGGATGTTTTTGTCTTTTTTTATGGCTGAGTAGTATTCCATTGTATATGTATACTACATCTTTATCCCTTCGTCTGTAGAAGGGCACTTGGGTTGCTTCCAAGTCTTGTCTATTTTGAATAATGCTGCAATGAACATGGGGGTGCACAGATCTCTTTGGATCATTGATTTCAAGGTCTTTGGATAAATTACCCTGTAATGGGATAGCTGGATCATATGGTATTTCTATTTTTAATTTTTTGAGAAATCTCCATACTGTTTTCCATAGGGGCTGCACCAGTTTGCATTCCCACTAGCAGTGGATTGGCATTCCCTTTTCTCCACATCCTCTCCAGCATTTGTTGTTTTTTGTCTTGGTAACCATAGCCATTCTGACCAGTGTAAGGTGATATCTCATTGTAGTTTTGATTTGCATTTCCCTAATAATTAGTGATGTTGAACATCGTTTCATGTGTCTGTTGGCCATCTGTATGTCTTCTTTGGAAAAATGTCTGTTCATATCCTCTGCTCATTTTTTGATTGGGTTGTTTGTTTTTTTCTTGTTGAGTTGTATGAGTTCTTTACATATTTTGGAGATCAACCCCTGGTTGGATAAATGATTTGCAAATACTTTCTGCCAGTTGGTGAGTTGTCTTTTTGTTTTGTCCATGGTTTCCTTTGCTTTGCAGAATGTTTTTAGTCTGGTGTAGTCCCATATGTTAACTTTTTCATTTTTTTCCCTGCTGGAGTAGACATGGTTCAGAATGATGCTGCTAAGACCAATGTCAAATAGTGTACTGCCTATATTTTTTTCTAGGAGTTTTATGATTTCTGGTCTTACATTCAAGTCTTTAATCCATTTTGAGTTAATTTTTGTGTATGGTGCAAGATAATGTTGTACCTTCATTCTTTCGCATGTGGCTGTCCAGTTTTCCCAATGCCATGTATCGAAGAGACTTTCCTTTTTCCATTGTATGTTCTCAGCTCCTTTGTAAAGATTAACTGTCCATAGATGTGTGATTTTATTTCTGGGCTTTCAATTCTGTTCCATTGATCTGTGTGTCTGCTTTTGTGCCAGTACCATGCTGTCCTGATTACAGTAGCTTTGTAGTATATTTTGAAGTCAGAGATTGTGATGCCTTGAGCTTTATTCTTTTTTCTCTAGCTTGCTTTGGCTATTCGTGGTCTTTTGTTGTTCCATATAAATTTTAGGATTCTCTGTTCCATTTCCATGAAGAATGTCATTGGGATTCTGATTGGGATTGCATTGAATGTTCAGATTACTTTAGGTAGTATAGATCTTTTAACTGTGTTGATTCTTCTGACTCATGAGCATGCAATATTTTTCCATTTCTTTATGTATTCTTCAGTTCCTTTCAACAACGTATTCTACTTTTCAGTGTATAGGTCTTTCACCACTTTTGTTAGGTTTATTCCTAGATATTTTATTCTTTTTGTTGCAATTGTAAATGGAATTGTATTCTTGATTTCTCTTTCTTCTAGTTTGTTGTTAATGCATAGAAATGCAACTGACTTTTGTAAGTTAATTTTGCACCCTGCAACTTTGCCATAGTTGTTGATTATTTCTAATGGTTTTCTGTGGGGTTTTCTATATGTAGAATCATATCATCTGCAAACAGTGAGAGTTTCAATTCTTCCTTCCAATTTAGATTCCTTTTATTTCTTTTTCTTTCTTAGTTGCTCTGGCCAAAACCTCCCATTCTATGTTGAATAGCAGTGGTGAGAGTGGGCACCCTTGTCTTGTTCCTGTTCTTGGAAGGATGGTTTTTAGTTTTGCACAAAGTATGATGTTGGCTGTGGGTTTGCCATATATGGCCTTCATTATGTTGAGGTACTTTCCTTCTATACCCATTTTATTGAGAGATTTTTACCATAAATGGATCTTGGATCTTGTCAAATGCTTTCCCTGCATCTATTGAGATGACATGTGATTCATATTCCTCATTTTGCTAATGTGGCATATCACATTGATTGATCTACAGATGGTGAAGCATTCCTGCATCTGTGGAGTAAATTCCACTTGATCATGGTGTATGATCTGTTTAGTGTATGTCTGTATTTGGTTTGCCAGTATTTTGTTGAGGATTTTTGCATCTATGTTCATCAGCGACATTGGCTTGTAATTTTTGTTCTTTGTATTGTCTTTGTCTCGTTTTGGTATTAGGGTAATTTGGGCTTCATAGAATGAGTTAGGAAGCACATCATCTTCAATTTTTTGGAACAGTTTGAAAAGGATGGGTATTAAATCTTCTTTGAATGTTTGATAGAATTCTCCAGGGAAGCCCTCTGGTCCTAGACTTCTGACTTTTGGGAGGTTTTTGATTACTGCTTCAACCTCTTTTCTTGTGATTGGTCTGTTCAGATTCTCTATTTCTTCTTGCTTCAGTTTTGGGCAGTTGTATGAGTTTAAGAATTTATTCATTTCTTCTAGGTTATCCAATTTGTGGGCATATCATTTTTCATAGTATTCTCTTATAATCCTTTGTATTTCTGCAATATGTGTTGTAATTTCTCCTCTTTCATTTCTGATTTTATGTGAGCCTCCTCTCTTTTTTTCTCAGTGAGTCTGATCAAGGGTTTGTCAATTTTGTTTATCTTCTCAAAGAACCAGCTCTTAGTTTCATTAATCCTTTCTACTGATTTTGTAGTCTCTATTTCATTTATTTCTGCTGTGATTTTTTTTTTTGAGGAAGATTAGCCCTCAGCTAACTGCTGCCAGTTGTCCTCTTTTCTGCTGAGGAAGCCTGGCCCTGAGCTAACATCCATGCCCATCTTCCTCTGCTATATGTGTGGGACACCGACCACAGCATGGCAGGCCATGCAGTGCCATGTCCACACCCAGGATTTGAACCAGCAAACCCCGGGCCACTGAGAAGTGGAATGTGCAAACTTAACTGCTGCGCCACTGGGCTGGCCCTTCTGCTCTAATTTTCATTATTTCCCTCCCTCTGCTGACTTTTGACTTTGTTTGTTCTTCTTTTTCTAGTTCTGTTAGGTGCAGTTTAAGAT
>NW_025803070.1:0-1007 GCF_021613505.1 Equus quagga
CCTGCAGCTGAGCTGCTGGTAAACTGGCTCTCTGTGAACAACAGCAAAAATGTCCCCACTTATAGTGTTCACCAGCATCTGTGATTAAATCTTCTCCCGTGGCCAATCTCAAGCTACCAAAGTTTTAACAGCCAGCTTGCGAAGTTCCTGAATCTTAAGCCTCTCGCATGGTCCTGCTAGCTGACTCCAGGCAGCGTTCTTCATGTCTTTGTGCTCGCTGGTTTCTCTGCCAGGACGCTCCTCCCACAGGGGTCACTGCCTCGCCACCCCCAGCTCTCAGCTCAGGGAGCCTTCAGCGAGCTCCCTAACCAAGATCGGATGCCTCTCCCGTCTGACACTTCCCACTCTCCCTTCCCTGCTTGACGTTCCTCCTCAGGATGTATCACTTTCTAGTGTTCAATATATTTTTTAAACACACTTTATTTTTATTTTTTCCAGCTTTATTGAGGTCTGTGGACAAATGAACTTGTATATATTTACGGTGTACAATGTGATGATTTGACGTGTGTGTACGCTGTGTAGATGACTATCACTAGGGGGAGAGGCCAGGCAGGGCTTCTGCCTTCCAGGTGCTGAGCAGCTCACTTGGCACGAATCATCTCCTTTAACTCTTTCAACAGCCCTGTGAGTTGTATCCATCTTACAGGTGAGGAAACTGAGCCTCGGAAAGCATAAGTGACACACACGAGGCCACACAGCTGCTTAGGGACAGAGCTGGTCCACTTCTGGGTATTTATCCAAAGAACATGAAAACACTAATTCAAAAAGATATATGCACCCGCATGTTCACCGCAGCATTATCACAATAGCCAAGACTTGGAAAGAACCAAAGTGCCTACTGATGATGAATGGATAAAGATGTGGTACATATATACACAAAGGAATACTACTCAGCCACACAAAAGATGGAATCTTGCCATTTTTGACAACATGGATGGACCTTGAGGGTATTTCATGAAGTGAAACAAGTCAGACAGAGAAAGACAAATATGACTTCACTCATATGA
>NW_025803071.1:0-1007 GCF_021613505.1 Equus quagga
TCATATGAGTGAAGTCATATTTGTCTTTCTCTGTCTGACTTGTTTCACTTCATGAAATACCCTCAAGGTCCATCCATGTTGTCAAAAATGGCAAGATTCCATCTTTTGTGTGGCTGAGTAGTATTCCTTTGTGTATATATGTACCACATCTTTATCCATTCATCATCAGTAGGCACTTTGGTTCTTTCCAAGTCTTGGCTATTGTGATAATGCTGCGGTGAACATGCGGGTGCATATATCTTTTTGAATTAGTGTTTTCATGTTCTTTGGATAAATACCCAGAAGTGGACCAGCTCTGTCCCTAAGCAGCTGTGTGGCCTCGTGTGTGTCACTTATGCTTTCCGAGGCTCAGTTTCCTCACCTGTAAGATGGATACAACTCACAGGGCTGTTGAAAGAGTTAAAGGAGATGATTCGTGCCAAGTGAGCTGCTCAGCACCTGGAAGGCAGAAGCCCTGCCTGGCCTCTCCCCCTAGTGATAGTCATCTACACAGCGTACACACACGTCAAATCATCACATTGTACACCGTAAATATATACAAGTTCATTTGTCCACAGACCTCAATAAAGCTGGAAAAAATAAAAATAAAGTGTGTTTAAAAAATATATTGAACACTAGAAAGTGATACATCCTGAGGAGGAACGTCAAGCAGGGAAGGGAGAGTGGGAAGTGTCAGACGGGAGAGGCATCCGATCTTGGTTAGGGAGCTCGCTGAAGGCTCCCTGAGCTGAGAGCTGGGGGTGGCGAGGCAGTGACCCCTGTGGGAGGAGCGTCCTGGCAGAGAAACCAGCGAGCACAAAGACATGAAGAACGCTGCCTGGAGTCAGCTAGCAGGACCATGCGAGAGGCTTAAGATTCAGGAACTTCGCAAGCTGGCTGTTAAAACTTTGGTAGCTTGAGATTGGCCACGGGAGAAGATTTAATCACAGATGCTGGTGAACACTATAAGTGGGGACATTTTTGCTGTTGTTCACAGAGAGCCAGTTTACCAGCAGCTCAGCTGCAGG
>NW_025803072.1:0-1967 GCF_021613505.1 Equus quagga
AAATGGAGTCCCTTCCTGGACACACTGAGGCCACAGCAGCCTCAGCCACAGTGTTCTGAGTTCCGGGGTGCTGGAGGCCCAGGGGTGGCCCTGGGGAAGAATGGGCCATTGTTGAGTAAGAGGGGCCCTGCCCTGCCCTTGCTGAGAGGAGCTTGCCCATGGACAAAGGCGGGGGCTGGGGGTCACATGGGGGGCCAGAAACAAAACACCCTGGGGCACGGTGTGGCATTGAATGTTCCTGAACTCAGGCATATAGATTGGAATTTGAATCTCAGCTCTTTTTTTTTTTAATTGAAGTAACATTGGTTTATAACACTATTTAAATTTCAGATGTGCAGCATTATATTTCAACTTCTGAGTAGACTGCATCCTGTTTACTGCCAAAAGTCTGGTTCCCGTCCATCAACATATACACGTGCCCCTTTACCCCTTTCACCTCCCCCCACCTCCCTTCCCCATGGTACCCACCAAGCTGTTCTATGTATCTCTGTGTTTGTTGTTGTTGCTTTATCTTCCTCGTGTATGTGAAGTCATATTTGTCTTTCTCTGTCTGACTTATTTCACTTCACATAATACCCTCAAGGTCCATCCATGTTGTCACAAATGGCAAGATTTTGTCTTTTTTATGGCTGAGTAGTATTCCATTGTATATGTATGTACCACATCTTTATCCATTCATCATCAGTGGGCACTTTGGTTCTTTCCAAGTCTTGGCTATTGTGATAATGCTGCAGTGAACATGCGGGTGCATATATCTTTTTGAATTAGTGTTTTCATGTTCTTTGGATAAATACCCAGAAGTGGACCAGCTCTGTCCCTAAGCAGCTGTGTGGCCTTGGGCATGTCACTTATGCTTTCTGAGGCTCAGTTTCAGATGGATACAACTCACAGGGGTGTTGGAAGAGTTAAAGGAGATGATTCGTGCCAAGTGAGCTGCTCAGTACCTGGAAGGCAGAAGCCCTGCCTGGCCTTACCCCCTAGTGATAGTCATCTACACAGCGTACACACATGTCATCATCACATTGTACACCATAAATATATACAAGTTCATTTGTCCACAGACCTCAATAAAGCTGGAAAAAATAAAAGTGTGTTTAAAAAATATATTGAACATTAGAAAGTGATACATTCTGAGGAGGAATGTCAAGCAGGGAATGGAGAGTGGGAAGTGTCAGACGGGAGAGGCATCCATTCTTGGTTAGGGAGCTCGTTGAAGGCTCGCTGAGCTGAGACCTGGGGGTGGCGAGGCAGTGACCCCTGTGGAGCGTCCTGGCAGAGAAACCAGTGAGCACAAAGGCATGAAGAGCACTGCCTGGAGTCAGCTTGCAGGGCCACACGAGAGGCTTAAGATTCAGGAACTTCACAAGCTGGTTGTTAAAACTTTGTTAGCTTGAAATTGGCCATGGTGAGAAGATTTACTCACAGATATTGGTGAACACTATAAGTGGGGACATTTTTGTTTGTTTGTTTTGCTGAGGAAGATTCCCACTGAGCTAACATTTGTTACCTATCTTCTTCTTCTTTTTTTTTTTCATGCGAGCCACCACCACAGCACGGCCACTGACAGATGAGTGGTGTAGTTCTGCTCCTGGGAACCAAACCCAGGCCACCAAAGCAGAGCTCACCAAACTTTAACCATTAGGCCATAAGGGGACCATAAGGCCAAAGTGGGGACATTTTTGCTGTTGTTCACAGAGAGCCAGTTTACCAGCAGCTCAGCTGCAGGCCAGAATTTCAAAGAACAGGCAGCAGGGAGACCAGTGTAGTTAGAGCAGATTGGGCAAGGGGGTGAGAGAGGAGTAAGAGCCGTGCCATCGAGTGGGATCCTGCAACCTGCTCTCAGGACTTTGGTGTTGACTCTGAGTGAGATAGGGAGCTGTAGGAGGGTTTGTTAAAAAATAGCTTTATTTCGATATAATTTAATATCATAAAATCCACTCATTGTAAGTGTGCAATAACTATTATTA
>NW_025803073.1:0-3975 GCF_021613505.1 Equus quagga
GCTCCTAAAGCAACTTTGTCCTAAAGGTTTTAGAGAAAAGAGAAATAAAGTAATTTTAGAGCAGTTTCAAAGACTTGTTAACTACCTAATATAGTAGGAACATTTTAAAACAGCAAACTCCAAACATATGAAAAGGAGGAAAGGCACAAATTTTAACCCTAAAATGAGTAACAAATAGAGATTTGATGTGAAGTACATGTGAAGCTATTGGAAGCTAATGTGTCATTAGAAAACCTATGACTTCTATTTCTTAAAACAAATATTTTTCCCAATTAAAAAACAATATACTTAAACAAAATGAAACAGAAAGGTTGAAACGAATGAAATGGGTAGATAAAGGTAAATCAGGAAAATAAGACAAGAGATGAACAGTAATATAAATATCAAAGTAGAACTGAATTCAAGGCACAAAATATTATATAACATTGTTGGGGATATTCTGTACTCAAGGTTGGTTCAATCTAGCCATACATCTACTTCGACTCAGAAAAAAAATCAGTCATATATACATACAAACATATACAAAAATCTTTTTTAATACATAGGTTTAACTTTTTAGAGCAATTTTAGGTTTATAGACAAATTGAGCAGAGTACATAGAGTCCCGGTAATACCCGTGTCCTCCCCTAGTTTCTCCTATTATTAACATCTTAGTGTGGTATGATTGTTACAAATGATGAGCCAATATCGATACATTATTAACTGACGTTCACAGTTTACATTAGAGTCTATTGTTTGCATTGTATAGTCCATGAGTTTTGACAAATGTATGACACGTGTTCATCATCACTGTATCATGCAGAATAGTTTCACTGCCCTAAAAATCTCCTGTGCTCCACTTATCCATCCCTCCACCCTCCCCCAGAACACTTAGTAATCATTGATCTTTTCCTGTTCGCCTAGTTTTGCCTCTTCCAGAATGTCATACAGTATGCAGTGTTTTTTAGATGGGCTTTTTAAAATTAGCAATGTGCATTTAAGGTTCCTCCATGTCTTTTGTGGCTTGATGGCTCATTTCTTATTATTGCTGAATAAATCATTCATTTCTTTTATTGCTGTTACCACAGCCATACTATGGATTACTATTATATATTGAATACAAAAATAAACCCATCTAAATAGGGACCCAAAGAGCTCTTCATTCCTCTAGGCGTTACCCCCAGTGCCTATAAAAACATTTGCACACACACGTAGTTAGCAAAGACTAAAAAGATGCAAGCTTCCAAAGCTGAGATGCTCAGCTTAAGGAGGTTGCTGACTAGGTCAGATAAGCCCATTCTGGGAGGAGCCCAGTATTTGCTCAGTCATGGCACCAGTAAAATACCCTGGCTTTCTGGACCAGATGCTGATATCAGGGACTCCTTGAGCATATGACTGGCTGGAGTGGTGTCAATTTTGTAAGAAACTGCCAAACTCTCTTCTAAAGTGGCTACTGTACCACTTGCATTCCCACCAGCAGTGAGCAAGAGCTCCTGGCCCCACTCCTTGCCAGCATTTAGTGTAGTCAGTGTTCCAGATTTTGGACATTATATTTTGAGATACAGTGGATGTACAGTGGTATCTCATTGTTTTTTTAATTTGCAATTTTCTAATGACATATGATGTGGAGCATCTTTTCATACGCTTATTTGCCATGTGTGTATCTTCTCTGGTGAAGTGTCTGTTCAGATCCATTGCCTATTTTTAAATCAGGCTCTTTGCTTTCTAATTATTGAGTTTTAAGAGTTCTTTGTATATTTTGGATAACAGTTCTTGATAGATATGTGTTTTGCAAAGATTTTCTTCCAGTCTGTGGCTTGTCTTTCATAGGGCAAACATTTTTAATTTAAATGAAGTCCAGTTTATCAATTTTTTTCCTTCATAGATTATGCTTTCGGTGTTGTATGTAAAAAAAAGTCAATGCCAAACCCAAGGTCACCTCGATTTTCTCCTACGTTATCTTCTAGGCATTTTCTAGTTTTGTGTTTTAGATTTAGGTTACAATCGAGTTAATTTTTGTGAAAGGTGTCCAGTTGTTCAGCACCGCTAGTTGATAAGACTACCCTTTTCCATTGAATTGCCTTTGCTCTTTTGTCAAAGATGAACTGACTATATTTGTGTGTATATATTTCTGGGCTCTCTATTTTGTTCCATTGATCTACTTGTATACATTTTGATTTAAAAGTTCAAAGAACTCTAAAAATATTTATTCATTTATGACACCTAAAAGAAAATTTCAATATATTCTAAAAATGGAGAAATTGCAGTAATTTTTTTGCCACAATATAATGAAATAAATTAGTCATATATAACAGTTTTAAAACAATTCTTGTGTAAAAGAAATTGAAATTGGAAATACTCTCTTAGAAATGAAAGACAGTGAGAATTCCTTATTTCAAACACACGACGTGTGCCCAAGCTGCACTCAGAAGCGCTGACAGCCTTAAACATCCTCTAGCCGCCTGAGGAGTCTGAGCGCCTGTGTTCTCAGTGAACAGCACCTGCTCATCCTATTTTAGATGGAGTCTGCTGAGAAACTTTCTTTGCTCTACCAGAGAAAGAATTCCTTTGAGATTCTGATTTGAATTACATTAACTTTAGAAATTAATTTGGGAAAAACTGATGGTTGTACAGTATTTAGGTTACAACCTAGGAAATGGCATATTTCTTATTTTAAACCACATGCTCTCCTATATTTCCTTTTAGAGTTTTGTTGTTCTTTTCATATATGTTGCCTCATTTTTTGTTAAGGTTAGTCACTTGAGCATTTTATATTTTGTGCCAGTTATAAATAAGATCTTTTTTTCCCACTGTGCAGGATGTCCCTAAAGTACTAGCACAGTTTGAATTTTTAACAAATTTACTGCTACTTGATATAAATAATTTGTAAAGATACAACAGAGGAAATGTATCAAGATTTAAACAAAACTGTTAATGAGTCATTTGTTCAAATTACTTTCTTCTATATTCACTTAATAAACCCTACATTATATTGGACAGCTATATCCAGGTGAATTAAAATAGTGGTGAATAGGTTAAAAGTTAATATCTTTGCATTTTACTATGCCAAATCTCGAGTTAAATATACTGTTGCATTTTATAGAATATTTATATAAAATACAGAAACAGATTCTTAAAAATTCAAACTGTATAAAGATTTTATGGATACCCTATACTTTGCTTTCTTTCTTCATGGATGCTGTACAATGGCATACTCTATTATATTATCTAAATGGTTACTTTTAGTATGCAGGAAAGATATTCCTCTCTCCATAGACACCTGTACCAATCTATACTGAGTGTGGAGAAATTTGTCGCTTACTCCCTCTTTCTTGAAACACTAGCTTCACTTATATGAAGAAACTGGAACCACTCTGTTGCCCAGACCCCCCTTTTCTTTTTCACTCACTGGCTGCTCCATCTCAGTATCATTTGGTTACTCCACATCTCCTCTCCATTATGCTTATGCCCTCGTCCAGTCTCGTGATTTTTATATGCTGATGATTCCCCAAACTTAAACCTCTCGCCTATATCTTGCTCAGACTCAGATATTCAATTGCCTAAGTCATATCTCAACTTGGGTGTCCCCAGTGGGCATTTCCAATTCAGCATGTCCAAAACTGAACTTTCCTGGTTTCAAACTTCCTCTTCTGGCAGTCTTTCCCATTTCCGTATGTAGCAAGTCTATCTTCTTGGCTGCTCAGGCCAAAAACTTTGGAATCATCTCTGACTCCAAGAAATACGAGAGGTACGTGTTTGGCTTTCTCTTTGATAAATTGAATCTAAATATTTTGCAAAAAAAAAGAAATATGAGAGGAAGAGACATGTGCCACTTCTGGGCCAGAGCCTTTATGAGTACAGATTTTAAGACAATTTTTAGCTTCTCCATCTTGTCCCTTTTCTGTGAGCCTGAGCACGGACAGCTTACAACTGGGCTTTAACCATGCAGATGAAAACAGCACCAAGGAAGTGCTGGAGAAACAAGATGGGAGAAAC
>NW_025803073.1:3985-5798 GCF_021613505.1 Equus quagga
CAGGAGACGCTGGCTTTCTTGCTGTTTCCTTGAATACATCTCAACTACTTCTGTGTTGCGGCCTTCGCATTTGCTACTTCTTTTGCCTAGAAGGCCCTTCCCTACCAGAAAGCTCACACCATCACTTCGTCATCTTAATTGTGCGGCTCTCCTCAACTCCCCTTACAAAATCACACTCCTACCCACACCCACTCTCACCCTGCACCTATATACCTCTGTCTGGCTTAATATTTTTCCATTGCACTTCTCACCATTTAACAAACATATATACTTGTTTATTTTCTGACTTCATGAAGCAGAATGTAAGCCTCTTCAAGGAGGCTTTATTTTTTTTCCATTGCAGTACACATGGCATCTAGAACAATGACCAACACATAGTAGGTATTCAACAAATACTTGTTGAATGAATAAAAATGTGATCATTTAGTTATTTGAAGTATTAAAAAATTACTCTCAAAGATTTTAAAGCTTTACAGTTGATTTTCTTGGTTTTTAGCTATACTAACAATTTCTAAAAACAAAAATTAAGATTATTTTCTCTTGCCTCTCTGTTTCATGTCTCATTGAAAGAACCAGAATTTTTAGAACAATGTTAAATAATGAAAAGATTAGGCATTCTTGGCTTGTTTCTAATTTTGGAATGAAGAGAAGAGACACTGGAGCAGGAACAGTGAACAAAATGCCTATTAGGATCCGACCCAAGTAGCAGAAGAGTGAGAAGTAGCTGTGGCTCAGACGAGGAAGGAAGGCTGTGATGAAGGAGGGTGCGACTTGTGTAACAGCATTCAAGCTCAAAAACATTTCAACTCTGCTCTTTCTAGAGAAAACAGTTTAGATTAAGCCCATAGGCTACCAGGTGGGACTCAATAACAGGGGATTAAGTAGAAAAACATATAATTTTAAAATGTACTTATCTAACAGAGTATTAAATATTTAGATAAGAAGCATATTTTTTTGAAAAATAAAAAGAAAGTCTCAACAAGAAAAAAACCAACAACTCAATTAAAAAGTGGGCAAAAGATCTGAACAGAGATTTCTGCAAAGAAGATATATGGATGGCCAACAGGCTCATGAAAAGATGTTCAACATCATTAGCTATCAGGGAAATGCAAATCAAAACTACAAGGAGATATCACCTCACTCTGGTCAGAATGGCTATAATTAACAAGACAGGAAACAACAAGTGTTGGAGAGGATGTGGAGAGAAAGGAACCCTCAAACATTGCTGGTGGGAGTGCAAAGTGGTGAAGCCACTATGGAAAACAGTATGGAGACGCCTCAGAAAATTAAGAATAGATCTACCATATGATCCAGCTATCCCACTGCTGGGTATTTATCCAAAGAACTTGAAAACACAAAGGCATAAAAGATATATGCACCCCTATGTTCATCACATCATTATTCACAATAGCCAAGGCTTGTAAACAACCTAGGTGCCCATCAAGGGACGAATGGAAGATGTGGTATGTATACACAATGGAATACTACTCAGCCATAAGAAATGATGAAATCTGGCCATTTGTGACAACATAGATGGACCTTGAGGGTATTATGCTAAGTGAAATAAGTCAGAGGGAGAAAGTCAAATACCATATGATCTCACTCATAAGTAGAAGATAAAAAATGACAAACAAACACAGAGCAAGAGAGACTGGATTGGTGGTTACCAGAAGGGAAGGGAGGAGGGGGAAGGGCAAAAGGGGTGATTAGACACATGTGTGGTGATGGATAATTGGTCTTTGTGGGGTGAACATGATGTAATCTACACAGAATTCGAAATATATTATGATGTACACCTGAAAGTTATATAATG
>NW_025803073.1:5808-7659 GCF_021613505.1 Equus quagga
ATAATTTTTACAGGAAGATGAAAACAATCATTATTTGGCATGAAAATAAACGTATGCATTTATTTATATTATGCATAATTTATAAAATTATGC
Source organism: Equus quagga (assembly GCF_021613505.1). NCBI lineage: Eukaryota > Metazoa > Chordata > Mammalia > Perissodactyla > Equidae > Equus > Equus quagga. The sequence continues at coordinate 5,902 of NW_025803073.1, forward strand.
CTTTATTTATAAAATGAGTTTTAAGTTACCTGAAGTACTTGGATCATTTCTTTTGTTTTTTCAAGGCATTTATTTGATTCATTAACTTGTGATTGAAGTTTTGCTATGATATCATTAGTCATCTCAAGCTCTTTCTGCATCTTTATAATCTTGTCTTCCTTTTGCATGGCAGTTTCTTTAGCCTCACGTAGTGAAGTTTCCAGCTCTTGAATCTTCTATTAAAAAAAACACACATATATAAGGTGTGCCTTGAAGACAGAATCACAGATTATATGAAACAAAGGTCATATATAGGTATTAATCTTTCAGATTGCATCAACATAGGATAGATGGAGACTCCAAATGTCACTCAATTTATACATGTATTATTTTTTTCATTTAGAAGCTGATCATTTAGGACTAAAAGAGGCCCAGATTTTATATAAGGTTAGTACTTATTTTATTTAGGAGTTAGCATGGTGCTAAGCATATTAAATAGGCACTTACATTTTAAATTAACACTACTTACAGAAAGTATATTTGTTATTTGACACTTTAGAGGAATACATGTAACATATCTTTCCCTTTATTTTTATTACCTAGCTTTTATGCTGAAAAATACAAGTATATGGAAAAATCCAAAGGCATATAAGTAAGATTAAGTTCCCCCATCTCAGAACCCCCACTGACTCTAAAGCGATGACTACTAAACTCTTTCAAGTGTATCCTTCTAGAAATTTTCTATATGTATCTACGCATGTGAATATACAGTTTACAAAAACAGTAAGTCACACACACAATAGTGTGTAAGAAGAAAGTTCACACAGAATAGCGTGAAGAAGAAAGAGCCAAAGCAGGACTGCATTCGAACATGAAGAAGACAGATATGACTACAGAAGAACTACACAACTTTAATGTAGACCATGAAGACACTGAAATTGTTAAAGGTTTTGTTTCCCTTGGTTCAGTCATCAGTTTAAATGGAGACCGCAGCCAAGAAATCAAGAGAAGACTGTGACTCAGAAGGGCAGCGATGGAAAAATCAGGAAAGATCATCAACAGTAAGGGAGTATCATTAGAGACCAAGGCCAAGATTATCGACACCCTCGCATTCCCAATTACTATGTGTGGGTGCGAAAGCTGGACAGTGAAGAAGGCTGACAGGAAAAAATGGACTCATTTGAGATATGGTATTGGAGGAGAGCTCTACAGATACCCTGCACTGCCAGAAAAATGAACAAGTGGGTCCAAGAGCAAATTAAGCCTGACCTATCTCTGGAGGCAAAAATTGTAAAACTGAGACTATCCTACCTTGGGGACATGATGAAAAGTAAAAGGCAGCAGGAAAAGAGGAAGACGAAATACGAGATGGAGTAATTCCAGAAAGGAAGCCATAGGCGTGAGTCTACAGGAGCTGAGTAGGGCTCTTGAGGACAGGATATTGGACATCACTCATTCATAGAGTTGCCAGGAATCAGAGCTGACTCTACAGCACATAACAACAATAAATATATACTTCTGGTTTTTTTGTGGGTTTTTATTGCTGAGGAAGATGAGCCCTGAGCTAACTTCCTCTTTTTTTGCTGCCTTTTACTTTTCATCATGTCCCCAAGGTAGGATAGTCTCAGTTTTACAATTTTTGCCTCCAGAGATAGGTCAGGCTTAATTTGCTCTTGGACCCACTTGTTCATTTTTCTGGCAGTGCAGGGTATCTGTAGAGCTCTCCTCCAACACCATATCTCAAATGAGTCCATTTTTTCCTGTCAGCCTTCTTCACTG
>NW_025803074.1:0-3343 GCF_021613505.1 Equus quagga
AGTGAAACCAGACACCAGGTGTTGTCACTACTGTCTCTTCTGCAGCTTTAACGGGTTGAAATTAGAGGAAATTCAGAGATTGTCAGTCACTGGCATGAATGATTCCACGGTCTCCTGTTTCCCTTAGAGTCAGAACCAAGCGCCTCATGTTGGCCTATGTGGAGGGCAGCCTCCACCACGGCTCCCGGTGCTCACTGTCTCCTGCTGTGCACATCCTTGTGGAACCGCACAGTCATTAGGAAGTGACTTCTGAATAGAATGCAGCCAAGGTGTTGGGATGGTACACAACCCAGGGTTAAGAACAAAAAGCCTGGCCCTTCCTTCTTACTCATTGTCTTTAGCCCCCTCCCTCTTTCCCTCCTCCTGTTTCCATCTCTCTCTCTCTCTCTGCCTCTTATATCTCTGGAACTGGGGGAGCAAGTGCACATGTGTTCAATTTCCCTATGTAGAGGCTCCATAGGAGAGAATGGAGGAAATGATCTGCCAACAGACAGGCAGGAACTCAGGCTTTCCGTCCAAACAAACCCTGTCAACATGCATGTGAGTGAACTTGGGAGCACATGCTCCCCGAGTCGAGCCGCAATAGAGATGCAGCCCAAGCTTCACAGAGACCTTGAGGCAGAGGCACCCAGCTAAGCCGTGCCCCATTCCTGGCACACACACTTTGTGAGAGCTTAAGGATTTGTACTTTCTAGGGGCACGGTCTTAGAGCAACGTCGTCAGAGAGTGACAGGAAAAAGCAGTCTGCCAGTCCTGCCACCCGTCCCTGCCGTACCCCCATCTCCCCTCCTCTCTCTTCTCAGGATCCTTCCAGCCACACCGCCACCTTTCTGACCTTCTCTGCTCAGACTCCTTTCTTCCTGTGAGTCTCTGCACCAGCAGTGGCTTCTCCCTGACACTCAAACTGTTCCCAGACACAGGCAGGCATGCCTCACATCTGTCACTCTGCTCACAGCAAATGTTACTCCTCTGAGGCCTTTCAGGGCCTCCCAGGCACAGTCTCCAACGTCACAGATCTCACATCTGCACGGTCATCTCATGATTTTCTCCTTCTTGGTCTCTTTTGGATAAAGTGAGTCCATGAAGCAGGGCATTCTGCTTGGCAGACGCAGAGGCAGCTTCTTCCGGTGCCCTCAGGAACGTGACTGTCTCTTCTGGGTTGAATGTTTCCCCTCACAAGTCCATTCTGAATGGAAACTGTCATTTCACCTCTTTCCTGGGTCTGGTTTCTTCTAAGAACACAGGGAGCCATCCCTTCTCCCTGGAATGCGGCACCAGCCCCTACACCCACAGCCAGAAAATTAGTGCCCAGCTTCAAACACCACCAATCCTGAAGTCAGTTCCTGCTGAGGCCTCCCATCCATTCTGTAATTCCATGGTAACGGCTGAGGTCACCTTTCCCCTGAGACTCAGCTCCCAGCCTTCCGTTGGCTTCTTAGAGGAACAGTGGGATTTCCCAGAAGCACTCCCAGCCAGGGCAAGAAAGGCTTTGAAATGTTCTCTATGTATTTTGCAGGACATGGGACATGAGGAGAAGTCATTTTGGTGTGTATGTGCAACAGTTTTGATGCAAAAAGTATCTTTTTCAAACAGAGATCAAAGAATGGGGCTACGGGGTGTAACAAGAAAATGGATATGCTGAGCCATCGTCTTCATGGTGTGAAGTCTTAGAGAGCAAAGAACATGCTTAAGAGCAGAGAATATGAAGACAATATCTTATGTTCAAATTCCAGCTCAATCACTTCCTAGATATGGTAGCAGGCAAGTTACTCACCTCATCAGTGCCTCAGTTTCCTCATCTGGTGTCGGCAAGAATGATAAGTGTACCTAATTTGTAAGGACATGGAGAGTATTAAAGGAGTTAATGTTTGAAAACTGCTTGCAACACCTAGCACCTTACAAGCACTGTACCTATCCATTATAAATGAAATGGAAACATTCTTCTGATGCTATCTTTTTACTCCAGAAGGGAGACTAGTGCCTGGATGGATGTAGACAGAACTCCCTGAGACAGGATGAATCGAAGAATGAACAACACTGTTGAAGGCATTTCCAATGGCACATCCGCCTCCTTATAGACATTCTCTAGCAGAATCACACCCAAGCATCCCTCCTCTCTCCTGCATCATATTCTGGGATTCTATCCAGAAATCATGGGGGCTTCTTGCACCCCGGCACCCACACCCACTACAGGTTCTCTTCTCTCTAGCAGCAAACCTTAGGCCTTGTCCTGATGGCTGCAGCCCACAGGCTCTGCACTCTGATCCTTTTCTTCACTTGAGGGAGAAGTGCCATCCCCAGAACTGGGCACACACAGTGTGAGCCTTGGAGTGAATGTCTCCCTGGCTGGTTGTAGGTGGAAGAGCACCGTGACAGAATGGGACTTAGGGAGAGTCTTCCAGGTGTGCTCAGAAGGGGCCCAGCCAGGGCATTGGTCAGCAAGGTCTGGTCTGGTTGGTGGACCTTGGTGGCAAATGAGTGGCAGGGGCAGCATGTTTTAGAGGTCCTGGCAGGAGACAATTCATAGGATGGTCATTAAGTCAGAATCAGCCTAATTAGCTCCAACTTAATCCACTGTCATCTGTTCCCTGACTGGCTGACTAATCCAGGAGTGATTTAGAAGAGTGATATTCGTGTTCTATCATCTTTTCATTGGTTGGCTACAGCTATTATTCTTTACATAACTTGTATATGTCTACAAAGGAAAGGAAAGGTTACTTTTGTTACAACCCTTCTAGCAAAATTCTCCCTAACATATTGAATCACTAACAGAATCCACCACTGGGAACCTCATATAAGATGCTGACATTTACTCTCTGGCTTCATATCTTCCTGTTTGGTAAATTCTCTTGACTTCTGGCTTCTTTCCTGAGGTTCGTCCACTCAGGACAATGTAGGAGTGCAATCTCTTGCTACTTCAGAAGTAGTGGGGCAACTCTATGATGATGTTGCTTTTGTTTTGTGACTGTGTGTGTGTGTGTGTGTGTGTGTGATGAGACTGTTTTCTGCATCTTGCCACGTGGGTTGGATTGACTCCTTTCCTTGGAAAAATTGTCCCTTATCACTTTCTCTGGGCTTTATTTTCATGGCTTGAACAGTGTTGTGCAACAGTAGAATTGACACTCTATCTTATGGAATTTAAACTTCTTTTAGTAGCCACATTTCAGAAAGTAAAAATAAACATGTGAAACTAATTTTAATAGTATATTTAAACCCATTACAACCAAGATATTATCATCTGGCCAGGCAATCTATATAAAAATTATGATAGAGATAGTTGAATTTTTTTTATGATCGGGATCTAAAAATCCATTTACAGCACAGTCTTCATTTGCAAATTGAA
>NW_025803075.1:0-1376 GCF_021613505.1 Equus quagga
GTGTTTAAGTGAATACATTTCAGGGTTTCAGATTCGAATACTTGCAAGATATTTGAAGCTTTAAAAAGCACAAGCCTGCTAGAACTTTTTTTTCCATTTTTTTGGTCTACAATTGTAACTGAAAAGTAGTTTAGAAGAAGGTATGTAGAAATCTGGGCCTACTTTACTATGTTTGTGTTGCCAGAATGATTGATTGCCCAAGAAACGCAAATACCCAGCTTGCTTACTATCCAAGGGGTGCTCTTACTAATCGTATGTATATATTTTTTCAGTTTCTAAAAGTAAGCACTGACTGACACGTTTGGGAATCTGATTTTACGCCTACCACCACCAGAAAGGAGACAATAATCTGGGGATACGTGCTTAAGAAACTCTTATCTCCACCCTCCTATGTCATGATCTGTGGGCAATCTTTCAGTGAACACTTTTTTTCTTACTATGTTAACTATTAGTATATTACTCTTACTGGTGTCACAAACACACGTGTTTTTTTTTTTTTAAGAAATGCAGCAAACAGTTGACTGCAAGGGTTATCTGTAGGATAGTGGACTCTAGTGGTCCTTACTCAAGGTGAGGGGAAGGGGTCCTTTTTGTTGTGATTAGCGCTGACGCCTGTGGTGAGTGAAGCAGCCAGGTGGATAGTGTGTAGGTTTCCATGGAAACCCACAGCTCCTGTGAGCTGCCCCTTCCTCTAATTACTTGTTGGAGGCGGGTCAGGAGTTGAACCTTTATTTTTACTGTCTAGCATGATTTTGTCTTGTTTGAGGAAATCTACCTTTTTTATTGACAGTTAAAATTGTGTATATTTAAAGTGTGCAACATGATGATTTGATACATGTATACATTGTGAAATGATTACCACATCTGGTTAGTTAATACATCCATCACCTAACATACTTACGTTCTTTTTGGTGAGAATGCTTAAGATCTACTTGCTTTGCAAATTTCAAGTATATGATACAGTATTATTAAGTGTAGTCACCATGCTGTACATTAGATCCTCAGAACTTTATTTGTCATTCATCTTATAACTGAAGGCTGATGCCCTTTGACCAGCATCTCCCCATTTCCCCTACTTTCTACCTCCTGATATCCACCATTCTCCTCTTTGTTTCTATGAGTTTGACTTTTTAAATTAAAAAAAATTGCGTTTTTATCTTCCACATACAAGTGAGGTCCTGTGGTATTTGTCTTTCTCTGTTTGGCTTACTTCACTTAGCATCATGTCCTCCACTTTCATCCATGTGGTCCCAAATGGCAGGATTTCCTTCTTGCTCATGGCTGAGTAATATTCCATCGTCTGTATATACCACATCTTCATCTGTCACACACTCAGCTATTGTGATTAATGCTGCAGGGAACAGGGGAGTCCAAGT
>NW_025803076.1:0-1376 GCF_021613505.1 Equus quagga
ACTTGGACTCCCCTGTTCCCTGCAGCATTAATCACAATAGCTGAGTGTGTGACAGATGAAGATGTGGTATATACAGACGATGGAATATTACTCAGCCATGAGCAAGAAGGAAATCCTGCCATTTGGGACCACATGGATGAAAGTGGAGGACATGATGCTAAGTGAAGTAAGCCAAACAGAGAAAGACAAATACCACAGGACCTCACTTGTATGTGGAAGATAAAAACGCAATTTTTTTTAATTTAAAAAGTCAAACTCATAGAAACAAAGAGGAGAATGGTGGATATCAGGAGGTAGAAAGTAGGGGAAATGGGGAGATGCTGGTCAAAGGGCATCAGCCTTCAGTTATAAGATGAATGACAAATAAAGTTCTGAGGATCTAATGTACAGCATGGTGACTACACTTAATAATACTGTATCATATACTTGAAATTTGCAAAGCAAGTAGATCTTAAGCATTCTCACCAAAAAGAACGTAAGTATGTTAGGTGATGGATGTATTAACTAACCAGATGTGGTAATCATTTCACAATGTATACATGTATCAAATCATCATGTTGCACACTTTAAATATACACAATTTTAACTGTCAATAAAAAAGGTAGATTTCCTCAAACAAGACAAAATCATGCTAGACAGTAAAAATAAAGGTTCAACTCCTGACCCGCCTCCAACAAGTAATTAGAGGAAGGGGCAGCTCACAGGAGCTGTGGGTTTCCATGGAAACCTACACACTATCCACCTGGCTGCTTCACTCACCACAGGCGTCAGCGCTAATCACAACAAAAAGGACCCCTTCCCCTCACCTTGAGTAAGGACCACTAGAGTCCACTATCCTACAGATAACCCTTGCAGTCAACTGTTTGCTGCATTTCTTAAAAAAAAAAAAACACGTGTGTTTGTGACACCAGTAAGAGTAATATACTAATAGTTAACATAGTAAGAAAAAAAGTGTTCACTGAAAGATTGCCCACAGATCATGACATAGGAGGGTGGAGATAAGAGTTTCTTAAGCACGTATCCCCAGATTATTGTCTCCTTTCTGGTGGTGGTAGGCGTAAAATCAGATTCCCAAACGTGTCAGTCAGTGCTTACTTTTAGAAACTGAAAAAATATATACATACGATTAGTAAGAGCACCCCTTGGATAGTAAGCAAGCTGGGTATTTGCGTTTCTTGGGCAATCAATCATTCTGGCAACACAAACATAGTAAAGTAGGCCCAGATTTCTACATACCTTCTTCTAAACTACTTTTCAGTTACAATTGTAGACCAAAAAAATGGAAAAAAAAGTTCTAGCAGGCTTGTGCTTTTTAAAGCTTCAAATATCTTGCAAGTATTCGAATCTGAAACCCTGAAATGTATTCACTTAAACAC
>NW_025803077.1:0-2070 GCF_021613505.1 Equus quagga
TGAGATTTAAAAATACATGGGGATCCATTTTATCTGGTTTTAATGAAAAGTAAGATTAATCCCTACCTCCCACCCCCACTGTTTTGGGCAAGTATATTGATCAGCAGTGACTTATGTTTTAGCTTAATTGTAAACTCTCATTAAGCTACTTCATTTGCTTCATTTATAATATATATTTCCTTCAGGGATTAACCTCTTTCTCTGCTTACTTCACTGCTGTCTGGTGGCCACTAAAAGTAATGATACGACATTTATAGAATGCCTACTGTGTGCCAGGCACAGTGAGGATCTCAGATGATTCAGATATGCCACAGTACAGTGACAGATTCTGACAGTGTGTTAGCAGAACAAATGCATCTTTGGGTCTGCTAACCCTTAATAAGAGGCAGAGAACATCAGAATTGCGTTGATAGTACTGATATGTGCCGGGGTCCCGCCCCGGCGGAGTCCAGGTTCCTGAGGGATGGACGGCGTCGGCGCAATGAGGGGAAAATAAAGGGGGCGTGAGACTTGGGTTGGTGTTAGCAAGTCCGACTTTACTGTGCACAGGTGTCGTTTATATATTTTTCAGGATTAGTACAGAAATAGTTCTACAAATATTCTCAGAGAGATAAGGAAGTAAAAAATGAGCACAAGAATATTTATTAGCATTCCATTCTATATAGCATAAGGTTAATGGTAGTCTTCTCTGCAATTAACTAGAGTTTGTTGTCTCTAAGCTAAAGGAGATAGGTACCTAGGCGTCTGTTGTAATTCATGGTAAAGTTAAATGAAAGAGAGAAGGTCCAGGCCTCTGGACAGGACAGCAGTCCGTCTGGTTACATCCTGGTGGAGCCATCCCTGCCTCCCTCAATCATTTACACCATTAGTGTAGATGGTTAATGGGAACAAAAGGCGACTCCAGGGTATCTTATCCCCAGGGCGATCTGCATTCTCAGCGGGCAGTTAAACATCTTTACATTTTCGTGCCCTTTACGGGGTGAAAGCATTCCTTTGTCTTTTAGATTGTGGAGCTAACAGTCCCTTAAGCACACTGCCGGAGAAAGTATCATTTTGTTAGTAAAGTAAAGGGCTGAAAAACTAAGCTAAACTGTATATCTTCAAGAATAAAAAAACAGAAATAAGTATAGACATAACCTTGCTAGAAAGCATGCATATAATTCAGAAAATATCAGGGGTGTCGGCTGGCCATTCTTCACCGAGGGGCATCCTTGCACCCCTCGGCCCTTCTACTCATCAATTACTTATTATTTATTGCTTTTAGGAGAAAACCTGTATAACATTTTAACAGAAAGCAGAAGGTCAAGAATAATATATAGATACTTCTTGATCATCCAATTAACCAACAAACTTAGAAGGACGATGCATATATATTTAGACAAAGAACTGGAGGGAGAAGGAAACATTAACCAGATGGAGGCCATAAACCTAATTCGACATCTTATCTGGACAGGATTCCTTTCTGCTTGTCTCAAATGGGACTGTGTGCTCCTCCGTTAATTAACTGAAAAATATCTTGAAAGTTACCTGCAGGTGGTCACATTCCCTTACTATATTTAATTTTCCCAGGAGGTAGTGCCTCCCAAGCAGCCACCCAAAGGAGTGAAAACTGGAGGTTAAGAAAGGAAAAGGAATGAAGGGCAATTAGAAGCAGCACAGGTTTCAGAACTATGTGAGGGGCTGGCCGGTTGTTCTTCACCAAGGGGCGACCCTGCACCCCTCAGCGTTAATCGGCTGGACCCTGTCAAACAGCCGATCAAATGATGTAGCCACGGCTCCCAGCAGATACGATATAGCCTTGTAATTAATGTTGCTAAAGCACAGATCTAATCAGATCGAAAATTTAAGTGGCTGCCTTCTAAGTAAAAGAACTGTTTTTTGGTCTGGCATTCAAGGCCAGCATAATTGGGTTTGGGTCTTCATTATTCCCAATTTCTACGATTCTTCCTCATGAACATTATTCTCCGGGGAAATAGAATGCCCTTTAGTCCATATGTATGTCTCTTTCTCACCTTCATGCTTTGATTGTTACTTCAGCTCTTGGAATGCCTATCCTCCTTCAGCTTTTCC
>NW_025803078.1:0-2070 GCF_021613505.1 Equus quagga
GGAAAAGCTGAAGGAGGATAGGCATTCCAAGAGCTGAAGTAACAATCAAAGCATGAAGGTGAGAAAGAGACATACATATGGACTAAAGGGCATTCTATTTCCCCGGAGAATAATGTTCATGAGGAAGAATCGTAGAAATTGGGAATAATGAAGACCCAAACCCAATTATGCTGGCCTTGAATGCCAGACCAAAAAACAGTTCTTTTACTTAGAAGGCAGCCACTTAAATTTTCGATCTGATTAGATCTGTGCTTTAGCAACATTAATTACAAGGCTATATCGTATCTGCTGGGAGCCGTGGCTACATCATTTGATCGGCTGTTTGACAGGGTCCAGCCGATTAACGCTGAGGGGTGCAGGGTCGCCCCTTGGTGAAGAACAACCGGCCAGCCCCTCACATAGTTCTGAAACCTGTGCTGCTTCTAATTGCCCTTCATTCCTTTTCCTTTCTTAACCTCCAGTTTTCACTCCTTTGGGTGGCTGCTTGGGAGGCACTACCTCCTGGGAAAATTAAATATAGTAAGGGAATGTGACCACCTGCAGGTAACTTTCAAGATATTTTTCAGTTAATTAACGGAGGAGCACACAGTCCCATTTGAGACAAGCAGAAAGGAATCCTGTCCAGATAAGATGTCGAATTAGGTTTATGGCCTCCATCTGGTTAATGTTTCCTTCTCCCTCCAGTTCTTTGTCTAAATATATATGCATCGTCCTTCTAAGTTTGTTGGTTAATTGGATGATCAAGAAGTATCTATATATTATTCTTGACCTTCTGCTTTCTGTTAAAATGTTATACAGGTTTTCTCCTAAAAGCAATAAATAATAAGTAATTGATGAGTAGAAGGGCCGAGGGGTGCAAGGATGCCCCTCGGTGAAGAATGGCCAGCCGACACCCCTGATATTTTCTGAATTATATGCATGCTTTCTAGCAAGGTTATGTCTATACTTATTTCTGTTTTTTTATTCTTGAAGATATACAGTTTAGCTTAGTTTTTCAGCCCTTTACTTTACTAACAAAATGATACTTTCTCCGGCAGTGTGCTTAAGGGACTGTTAGCTCCACAATCTAAAAGACAAAGGAATGCTTTCACCCCGTAAAGGGCACGAAAATGTAAAGATGTTTAACTGCCCGCTGAGAATGCAGATCGCCCTGGGGATAAGATACCCTGGAGTCGCCTTTTGTTCCCATTAACCATCTACACTAATGGTGTAAATGATTGAGGGAGGCAGGGATGGCTCCACCAGGATGTAACCAGACGGACTGCTGTCCTGTCCAGAGGCCTGGACCTTCTCTCTTTCATTTAACTTTACCATGAATTACAACAGACGCCTAGGTACCTATCTCCTTTAGCTTAGAGACAACAAACTCTAGTTAATTGCAGAGAAGACTACCATTAACCTTATGCTATATAGAATGGAATGCTAATAAATATTCTTGTGCTCATTTTTTACTTCCTTATCTCTCTGAGAATATTTGTAGAACTATTTCTGTACTAATCCTGAAAAATATATAAACGACACCTGTGCACAGTAAAGTCGGACTTGCTAACACCAACCCAAGTCTCACGCCCCCTTTATTTTCCCCTCATTGCGCCGACGCCGTCCATCCCTCAGGAACCTGGACTCCGCCGGGGCGGGACCCCGGCACATATCAGTACTATCAACGCAATTCTGATGTTCTCTGCCTCTTATTAAGGGTTAGCAGACCCAAAGATGCATTTGTTCTGCTAACACACTGTCAGAATCTGTCACTGTACTGTGGCATATCTGAATCATCTGAGATCCTCACTGTGCCTGGCACACAGTAGGCATTCTATAAATGTCGTATCATTACTTTTAGTGGCCACCAGACAGCAGTGAAGTAAGCAGAGAAAGAGGTTAATCCCTGAAGGAAATATATATTATAAATGAAGCAAATGAAGTAGCTTAATGAGAGTTTACAATTAAGCTAAAACATAAGTCACTGCTGATCAATATACTTGCCCAAAACAGTGGGGGTGGGAGGTAGGGATTAATCTTACTTTTCATTAAAACCAGATAAAATGGATCCCCATGTATTTTTAAATCTCA
>NW_025803079.1:0-1479 GCF_021613505.1 Equus quagga
ATTATTTGAGCAATATCGCTGTAATAGACTACTCAGCAGTCTTGTGGGGAAACAATTTAAGGAAGATTTCCTCAAGATACTTGGACTCCCCTGTTCCCTGCAGCATTAATCACAATAGCTAAGTGTCTGACGGATGAAGATGTGGTATATACAGACGATGGAATATTACTCAGCCATGAGCAAGAAGGAAATCCTGCCATTTGTGACCACATGGATGAAAGTGGAGGACATAATGCTAAGTGAAATAAGCCAAAAAGAGAAAGACAAATACCATATGACCTCAGTTATATGTGGAATCTAAAAAAATTTTTTTTTTAATTTAAAAAGTCAAACTCATAGAAACAAAGAGGAGAATGGTGGATATCAGGGGCTAGAAAGTAGGGGAAATGGGGAGATGCTGCTCAAAGGGCATCAGCCTTCAGTAATAAGATGAATAAGTTCTGAGGATCTAATGTACAGCATGGTGACTACAGTGAACAATACTGTATTGTATACTTGAAATTTACTAAGAGAGTAGATCTTAAGCATTCTCACCAAAAAGAACCTAAGTATGTTAGGTGATGGATATATTAACTAATCTGATTATGGTAATCATTTCACAATGTATACATATATCAAATCATCATGTTGCACACTTTATATACAATTTTATTTGTCAATAAAAAAGGTAGATTTCCTCAAACAGGACAAAATCATGCTAGACAGTAAAAATAAAGGTCTAACTCCTGATCTGCCTCCAACAAGTAATTAGAGGAAAGGTCAGCTCACAGGAGCTGTGGGTTTCCATGGAAACCTACACACTATCCACCTGGCTGCTTCACTCACCACAGGAGTCAGCGCTAATCACAACAAAAAGGACCCCTTCCCTTCGCCTTGAGTAAGAATGACTAGAGTCCACTATCCTACAGATAACCCTTGAAGTCAACTGTTCAGTGCATTTCTTTAAAAAAAAGTTTGTTTGAGACAGCAATAAGAACAATATATAATAATTAACATAGCAAGAAAAAAGGTGTTCGAAAGATTGCCCACAGAGCTTGGAAGCACATCATGACATAGGAGGGTTGATATAAGAGTTTCCTAAGCACATATCCCCAGATTACTGGGGTTTTTTTCTGGCGGTGGTAGGGGAGAATCAGATTCCCAAACATGTCAGTTAGTGCCTACTTTTAGAAACTTAAAAAAAAAAAGCATTAGTGAGAGCACCCTTTGGACAGTAAGCAAATTATGTATTTGGCTTTCTTGGGCAATCAATCATTCTGGCAACATAAACATAAAGCAAAGTAGGCCCAGATTTCTACATACCTTCTTCTAAAGTACTTTCATTTACAATTTTAGACCAAAACAAACAAACAAACAAAAAAAGTTCCGGCTGTCTGAAGCTTTAAGCATCTTGCAAGTATTCGAATCTGAAACCCTGAAATGCATTCACTTCAACACGTTCCCATCAGCATGAGCAGCAACACTCCACTATCCATTCTG
>NW_025803080.1:0-1066 GCF_021613505.1 Equus quagga
CACTCAGCTATTGTGATTAATGCTGCAGGGAACAGGGGAGTCCAAGTGTCTTGAGGAAATCTTCCTTAAATTATTTCCCCACAAGACTACGGGGTAGTCCATTACAAAGATATCGCTCAAATAATCCTTTGAAGAGACCATACCAATTTGACAGCTAAATTTTCTGAGATTTAAAAATACACGAGGATCCATTTTATCTGGTTTTAATGAAAAGTAAGATTAATCCCTACCTCCCACCCCCACTATTTTGGGCAAGTATATTGATCAGCAGTGACTTATATTTTAGCTTAATTGTAAACTCTCATTAAACTACTTCATTTGCTTCATTTATAATATATATTTCCTTCAGGGATTAACCTCTTTCTCTGTTTACTTCACTGCTGTCTGGTGGCCACTAAAAGTAATGATACGACATTTATAAAATGCCTGCTGTGTGCCAGGCACAGTGAGGATCTCAGATGATTCAGATATGCCACAGTTCAGTGACAGATTCTGACAGTGTGTTAGCAGAACAAATGCGTCCTTGGGTCTGCTAACCCTTAATAAGAGGCAGAGAACATCAGAATTGCATTGATAGTGATATGATATAGCCTTGTAATTAATGTTGCTAAAGCACACATCTAATCAGATCGAAAATTTAAGTGGCTGCCTTCTAAGTAAAAGAACTATTTTTTGGTCTGGCATTCAAGGCCAGCATAATTGGATTTGGGTCTTCATTATTCCCAATTTCTACGATTCTTCCTCATGAATATTATTCTCTGGGGAAATAGAATGCCCTTTAGTCCATATGTATGTCTCTTTCTCACCTCGGTGCTTAGATTGTTACTTCAGCTCTTGGAATGCCTAGCCTCCTTCAGCTTTTCCAAATCGTACTTATTTCTTAGTATCTAGAGAATATGGTCACTTACTGTGTGCTTATTACGTGCAAGGCTCTATTCTTTGTGCTTTACCTGGATTAATTCATTTAATTTTCACTACAGTCCTCTGTGGTTGACGCTGTTGTTATCATTATTGTGCAGATGAAGAAACTGGAGCACAGAGAGGTTAAATAACTTGCTAGAGATGC